>NW_026057579.1:11298919-11415340 GCF_023721935.1 Panthera uncia
TGGTTTGTAGATTCAACTTGATTGTGGGTTTCTTTGCTTTCTCTCCCTCTTCTCATTCCTTCCTATCTAGTGATTACCTTCTTTTTGCTCCCAAGATCCTATGTGGGGGCTTTGGGGCTTATGTTCTGCTCTGATAATTGCAATATTGCAGATCCAGTCAAAAAATCTGAGTATAAAATCAATAACACGAGAGACAACAGGTGTTGGTGAGGATGTGGAAGAAAAGGAACCCTCATGCACCGTTGGTGGGAATGCAAAGTGGTACAGTCACTGCGGAAAATAGTATAGAGTTTCCTCAGAAAGTTAAAAATAGAGCTACCCTATGATCTAGCAATTGCACTATTAGGTATTTACCCAAAGAATACAAGAACACTCATTGAAAGGGATACATGAACCTTCTTGTTTATATCAGCATTATATACAATACTCAAGTTATGGAAACAGCCCAAGTGTCTATTGACTGATGAATGGATAAAGAATATGTGGTATATATATATCTATATACACAATGGAATATCACTTAGCAATAAAAAGAATGAAATCTCGCCATTTGCAATGACGTAGATGGAGTTAGAGAGTATTATTATGCTAAGTGAAATAAGTCAGTCAGGGAAAGAAAAATACCATATTGATTTCACTTACATATGGAATTTAAGAGAAAAAGAAATGAGCAAAGGGAAAAAAAGAGAAGCAAATCAAGAGACAGACTCTTAACTGTAAAGAACAAAGAGATGGCTACCAGAGGGGAGGTGGGTGGGGGGATGGGTGAAACAGGTGATGGGGATTAAGGAGGGCACTTGTGATGAGCCCTGGGTGTTGTATGGAAGTGTTGAATCACTATATTGTACACCTGAAATTAATATTACACTGTATGTTAACTAACTGGAATTTAAATAGAAACTTTTGTGTACTGTGCTTCTGTTCTTGACCTTGAGGTCAAGTCTGACTCCTTTGGATCGTAGTTTACTTGAGTTGAAACCCCAGGCAGTTTTCTCCCACAGGTTTTTCCAGGCTCCCTTCCCAGATGATTGGAGTCTACTACTCTGGAGGCACTTCTTGTCCTTTTATTCCTTTTATTTAGGATCTAAGGTGACTGGCTACTTCTGCTAACTTCTCTCAAAACTCTGTAGACCCAGAGATTCTTTCATATATTACGTATATTAATATGCATATAATATGCATATATATTATATGTTATATGAAATCATCTTATATTCACATATATATTCATAGTATATATAAACCCCTAGCAGTTAGCTCTTAGCAGAGTGCATGACATCAAGTAGCTACATATTAAATATTTATAAGATTGAGGTTGCTTGTCTATGTTATGACCTTGATTGCTAATTTAACATAGCGAAATTTTTACAGCATTATAATATTTTTCCAAATGAGTTTTTTTTCTTTGTTAAGCACTGTAATGCTGTGTTTACCTAAAATTACACAGAAGCAAATTTAATTTTTGGAAATAAATTTACTTTTATGTTGGTAAGCCAGACTCTTTCTTTTGGCTTCAAATGAATTAAAATGCTTATGCTAGATTGTAAAGATTTTAAACAGGGGAAAAATCAACAAAGAGACTAAACATCATACCTACAGTATAAAATTTTCTTTTGGGAAAAAATAAAATAATTTTTTTTAGGAAGTTACTCTGATAAATTTACACTAATGTGTTCATAGCTGGTGATCAGACTTCTGGAAAACTTCTGGAATCTTCAAAAATGTGGCAAATCATATAAGGATGCCTGGGTGGCTCAGTCAGTTAAGAGACCAACTCTTGGTTTCGGCTCAGGTCATCATCTTATGGTTCACGGGTTCGAGGCCCACATCAGGCTCTGCGCTGACATCCACAGCCTGCTTGGGATTCTCTGTCTCTCCGTCTCTCCCTGCCCCACCCCCACTTGCACTGTCTCTATCTCTCTCAAAATAAATTAATAAACTTCAAAAAATGTGGTAAGCAATATAGAATGTAACTGAATGTTGTAAGAGATGATGTCAGGAAAGGGAAACAATGCTTGTGCACTTTGTGCAGATGGAGTTGCCCTTACTGGTCTAATATTAATTTCAAACAAATTTAATTTTAAAGTATATGGACCTTTAATAAATTTCAAAAAAAATAGATAAGAAAAACTATTTTCAAAACAAAAATAGATAAGAAAGACAGTGGGGGTAGTAGGGAAGATCATAATACACTTGACTGTCAAAAATCATCTGTGGTTCCAGAGTTTATGTTGAATGGATGGATCAGTGAAAACGACATATTTATTAGTGATACTATCAGAAAGAGAGCAAGTGCAGTTAGTTGATCCTCGAACAGCGTGGGTGTTAGGGGTTCCCACTGCCTGCGCAGTCGAAAATCTATGTATAACTTGTGACTTCCCCCCCCCCCCAAACTTAACTACAAATAGCCTACTGTTGACCGGAAGACTTACCCATCACATAAACAGTGGATTAATGCATATTTTGTATGCTATCCATATTACATACTCCATTCTTAAGATAAAGTAAGCTAGAGAAAAGAAAATGTTATTATGAAAACCATATGGAAGAGAAAATACGCTTACAGTCCTGTGCTGTAAAAAACATCTGCATATAAGTGGACCCGTGCAGTTCAAACCCGTGTTGTTCAAGGGTCAGTTCTACTTCCAGTTCAATCACAGGCACAGAGTAGTCTGGAGTCAAATACAAACTCCATTTCCTACAAGTCAGGAGGATATCAGGGTATTAAAACCCAGTATACTATTGTATCAGTTTCTTTTGCCATAACAAATTAGCACAATCTTGGGGACTTTAAAGAAAGTTTTTTTCTCTCAGTTCTGAAGGCCACAAGTTGGCAAGAGCCACACTTGTTCCCAGGCCTCTAGGAGAGATTTCGTTCCTTGCGTCTGCCAGCTTCTAGTGGCTGTCCACGTCCCTTGGCTGGTGGCTGAATCATCTGCTCTGTGTCTGCTTCTAAACTCCAGTGGCCTCTCTCCCAAGAATACTTGTGATGGCATTTAGGTCCTACCCAGATAATCTAGGATAAGCTCTTTTTTTTTCTTCAAGATCCTTACACATCTCTTGCCATATAAAGTAATATTCATTCTTTTGCCACGTAAGGTACTATTCACAGGTTCCAGAGGTTAGGACATCATATTCATTGGCTGGGGCTGCCAAAACAAAATATCACAAACTGGGGGGCTTAAAAAACAGAAATTTATTGTCTCACCATCCTGGAGGCTAGAAGCTCAAGGTAAAGGTATTGATAGGGTTGGTTTCGGCTAAGGCCTCTCCCCTTGGCTCGTAGACAGCTGCCTTCTCCTTGTGTCTTTACAAGTTCTTTCCTCTATGTACACCTGCCCATGGTGTCTCTTTGTGTGTCCAAATTTTCTCTTCTTAGAAGGATGCTAGTCAGATTGGCTCACCATTCAGTCCTCATTTTAACATAATTTCCTCCTTAAAGACCTTATCTCCAAATATAGTCACCTTCTGATGTACTGGGGTTAGGGCTTCAACTTATGAATTCTGGGGCAGGACAGAATTCAGTCCATACCAGATGTGAGCATATCTTTTGGGGGGGCACCATTCAGCCCACTACACATGTGTAACTTACAGTTGAAATGAGAAAGAAAAGTTAAATATAATCTACTATGCTCTATTCACCAATGCAGGCAAGTGTAATACATTTTAAGGGGGTAGTCTCATCAAAATGGTTAAAATTTCAGAGAAAAAGAACTCTATCAGGACTTGCTGACAATTAAGTAGAAAAATGACTTAAGTGGAATAGTCCTTTCTCAACGAGGCAAGATTAAATGTAATGCTAGCATATTGAAAAATCTCACGCTGATATTTATTTGGGAATATTTTTTAAAACTCTCCCTTTCATTTCTGGATTTATAGACAGACTTGTGAAGATCACAATAGAAAAGAATTCTCCCTTGGTTAAAGGAAAACATGTAATTTAAGTGGAGGCGTAATTTATACTATAGACTGCAATTGCCTGACTTTAATGAGAAAATAAAGTAAATTCCAATATACTTTCCTGGGAATCATTCCAGCTTTCAATAATCATCTGCAGTGGGATGCCAGGAAGTGGCTGTTTATAAGGAGATGGCCCAAAGTCCATATCTATAAACATAAATAGGTTGCTTTCTTGGTAACATCATCTTTGATTACAAGGAAAGTGAACTAATATTAATATATGTATTTTCAGAGATATATCATACACATGCCATGTACATGGTACCAGGGCATCTAAGGACATAAAAATTACAAATATAAAAAATCACACCAATATTATAGAACGTCCCTTGTCTTGTACTTTGCTTCAGAAAAATCTAAACTTCCTTGTTCCTTATTCCTGCTCCAGACCTCAAGCTCTTCTTCATAGCCTGCCCATGTAGAGTCCTTCCATTTCTAATCTGTATGGTTCTTCCACTTCCTTTCAGGTCTATGGACATAAGCTTGGGCTTCAAGTATAACACAAACTTCTCCAGCATATAGTGTTACAGAATTGACAATAATTTTTGAACATGTACTCGGGTGAATGGTGTTCCCCTTCTCCCCTTCAAGAAAAAATGTCTACCTGGAACTTCAGCCTTTGCAGATGTAATTAGTTGAATTAAGATGCAGCCATGTTGGAATAGGGTGAGTTAAAATCCATTGAGTTATGGCTTTATAGAGGCAGAGATGCAGGTGCATAGGAGAGAAGGCCATGTGAAGATGTGGCTGGAGTGATGGGTCTACAAGCCCAGGAATGCCAAGGTTGTCAGCAGCCTGAATCTTCAGGAGCTGGAAGATTCAGGAGGCATCCTTCCCTAGAGCCTTTGGAGAGACCATGGCCTTGCTGATGCCTTGATTTCAGACTTCCCGCCTCTGGAACTGTGAGACAATACATTTTTGTTTTAAGCCACTCAGTGGTAGTTTCTTATGGAAGCCCTAGAAAACAAATGCAGAACATGATAATGATCATTTGAATCTAGGCTGGAAGTTTATTCCAGATGAAATGTATTTGAGAAAGGAGCCTAAACATTATCTAGTTAAAATTATACCAAAGTATAAGCACTCTTTTCACTGTGTGGTTACCCAGCACCACCCAGAGATGGGGAGTTGATTACCCTGTAAGGAAGAGCACTGAATTTGGGGGAAACTCTGTTAGAATTTCTGTTAGTGCCCTAACGTCTGCCTCCCAATACTTACTGGTTCTAGTTGTGTCCTCTAGTTAAAACTTTTCACCCCTTTTGTGATGTTGCTTAAAATATTTGCAAAGTCTTCAATTACCCCTTGGTTGTTCTCTGCATCAGTCAGATGTTTTTCCTCCCCTGTGTACACCTCATTTTGGCAGATATACTTCTAAGGATCAAGTACACTTTTTCTGAGGAAGTTTGACTAGACCAGTGAAGCATGGAACTAATTTTTCCTATAATTTGGGCATAAAATTTTTTATCTTGAAGCCTAATGTGAAATTCGAGGTTTTTTACATGCACATTATATACTTGGTCAATTAATCTTTTATTATATAAGTAAGAGATGAAGAAATTTTTTCCTGTAAAAGTTTCACACCGTAGATAAGTATGTACAATAAAATACGAGAGAACTTTTTCTCACCCCTCCCTCCTAAACTCTCATCCCTAGAGATAAGCATTCAGTAATTTAGTATTTGTTTTTCTGCCTTATTTTATGTATTTAAATACATATTTATTAGTTTTTTCATGCTTTATTTATTGAGAGGGAAAGAGAGAGAGAGACAGAAAGAGACAGAGAGTGCAAGAAGGGGAGGGGCAGAGAGAGATGGAGACACAGAATCCCAAGCAGGCTCTAGGCTCTGAGCAGTCAGCACAGACCCCGACATGAGGCTTGAACTCATGAACTGTGAGATCATGACCTGAGCTGAAGTCAGACACTTAACCAACTGAGCCACCTAGGCACCCTGTACTTAAATACATAGATACACACACACGTACGCATACATGTGTGTATCTCTCTCTCTATATATACATCTATTGTCTTATAAAAGAGCACTGCTTTGTTTGCTTTCTACATTCCAATTAGTTTCCTTATCCTTTGCTTCTTTAAATGGTTTGCCTTGAGCATTCTAAAGTTTTTATTTATTTATTTTGGGAGACAGAGCAGGAGCGAGGAAGGAGGGAGAAGGAGAGACAGATGGAGAGAGAGAGAGAGAATCCTAAGCAGGCTGACAACACAGGGGGCTCGATCCTACCAACAGTGAGATCATGACCTGAGCCAAAAAAACAAAAAAACAAAAAAACAACAACAAAAAAAACCCGAGTCGGACAGACACTCACCAACTGAGCCACCTGGGCGCCCCTGCCTTCAGCTTTTTAAAATCCCATATACTGCCATTGGAGGTTTGGTACTAAGTTCATGATTTTGATACTGAATTGAAGACCTTTAAAATGTCATCTTTTTGTGTTTTTATTTTGTGTTAATCAAACACAAGTTAAATTTTAACTTGTACATCTAACATATTGGCTATCTCTTTCAGTTTTGTGCCTGTTCGAAATTGAAAAGCACACTTCTTACATTATTGTCAAGGCCACTGAAAAAAATCAGTCAGAATTAGACCAAGAGAAGTTATGCTATTAGAGACTTTAGGTAGCCTGCATCATTAATCAGTGTTACTAATGTACGATTATTCAAACAGAAGCAAATCCAGGTACCATAAGTTAGTTGTATCAACCGAAATTTTTGAGATAATGTGATTTTTTTTTGGTTTTGTTTTGTTTTGTTTTGTTTTGTTTTGTTTTGTTTTGTTTCTGGGCTCTTGTCTCTGGGGTGGTGCAGAAAGAGAGGTGTTTATGTTATTCCTTCTCAAAATGGGAATGGACAATATGGACAAAAAACCCAACCACTCAAATACCACAACAAATTGTGAAACATCTAGTCAGTTTCACAAATCTTAACTGTAACTTGCTACAGTTAAATTAGGAAGAAGGCAAGTGCAAATGTATTAAAATTTTAGTTTATAGGGAATGGTTAAAAATTTGAAAAGCCATGCATGTCTCAATAACATAAAGAATATGGAAAATCTTTCTTAGTAGTAATGTCTAAAAATTTGCATCCTGAACCATTGGAGAAGGCAATTTTATACTTATCTGTTGGAGTGGCTTTTTTTTTCTTTGAAGTGAGGTAAATGATATATTTATATGTTTGTTACCTGACCAATGAGCAGTTTCTCCACCCTAAGTTTTGCTGCCAAATTGATTTATTTGGTGATGGATAAGCTTTCTGTATCACTTGGGGTTCCTAGTTGGAAGCAGCAGAATCGATTCTGACAGGGAGATTTGCTGGGAGGTTATTAGTGGGGAGGGGAATGCTCATGAGAAGGGGGGCAGGTTGTAGGTAGGGGTGCTATCTAAAGAGTCAGAAGGCAGAGCACGCTGTCCACAACTAGAATGACTTGGGGAGAGAGCCCCTGATATCACCACTACAGCAGCCAGGAATGACCTCCCACTGTGCTCTATCTTTTGATCGCCTTCCGGATGGGCTGCAGTATGTGGAGAGTTGGCTTCTGATTGGCTGAGCTCATCTCACAAGCTTTGTCCCAGCTATACCTGGAAGAAGGATCTGTTCCTCTCCTCCTTCACAGTGGGAAGCAACCTGGCCATATTAATTTTCCAGCGTGGCAGTAACAAAGTACCACAGACTGGGTGGCCTGAATAACAGAAATGTATTTGCTCGCAGTTCTGGAGGCCAGAAGACCTACACCAGTGTGCCAACCGGGTTGGTTCCTTCTGGGGGCTGTGAGAGAAGCATCTCTGGCTTGTAGCTGGCCGTATTCTCCCTGTATCTTCACATCACCTTCCCTTTGTACGTGTCAGGGTCTAAACTTTCTCTTCCTACAAAGACACCAATCACATAGGGTTAGGGACCACCCTAGTGCTCTCATTTTAATTTACATCTTTAAAGACTATCTCCAAATATGATTACATTCTGAAGAACGAGGGGTTAGCACTTCATCATATGAATTTTGATAGTGGTGGTGGCCCATACTCCTGGTATTTCTTTTCCGTTGACCCAGTACAATGTGCAGGAGAGGAGACTCCCCTGGAATAAAGATTGGGATGCTCTTACAAAGAGGAGTTGATTCTGGGCAGGTAATTACTAAGTTAAGCAATTTTTTTTAATGATAAGAAAATGCTATGTACAGAAAACTTGAAAATCTAAAAAACCCAACCACATTCAATGTTGGCAAAGGTAGAAGAAAAGGAACATGTTCTCTGTGCTGGTGGAAATGCAGGCTTTTATCCACCTTCCCATCATTCTACTTTTATATACTGCAAAAATGGAGCTGTGCCACTTAAAGCTCTCTTCCAGAAGGAATTTGCCATTCATCCCCAAGGGGAGTGCAGTTAGATCATTTCCTGCTGTTATGCCTTCAGGATTCAGCTCTGCTTTGGAGCACCTTTTGGGCAGCCCCAATAACTGAGCATGGCAGGGGTACTAGGGCCTGGCCATTTCTGGCCAACACGGGCCTCCTGGAACAGGTAATCTTTGCTCTGGGAGCAGCTGTTCAGTTTGTCTGAGACTTGGTCAAATTCACATGGTGGTCTGAGCTCTGCCCACCCTCCCAGTCCTGCCTCCTCTTCCTGTCATCTCTCACAGACCTCATCCTGCCCCAAGCTTTCTGCACCCCTAATTTCATCTCTGTCTGCATCCCAGACGGTCCACTTCACATGCATATTTAGCAATAGTTTTGTTTTCTTGCTGTTCTTCTATGTCTTTGTTATTCCAGCCATGGGTTTGCAAACTGTTTTTTTTTTTTTCCATGCTGAAAACCCCATGGTTTTATTTTTATTTTGGGAGAGAAGGAGGGAGAGGGAGAGAAAAAGGGAGAGGGAGAGAAAAAGGGAGAGGGAGAGGGAGAGAAAGTGACTAGAAGAGAGGGGCAGAGAGAGAGCAAGCAAGAGAATCTTAAGGAGGCTCCATGCTCTGGACAGAGCCCCATGAATTGGGGCTCAATCCCACAACCCTGGGATCATGACCTGAGCCAAAATCATGAGTCAGACACTCAACTGACTGAGCCACCCAGGCACCCTGAAAACCTTGTGGTTTGAATGTAATATCATTTGTTTTCTCTTTTGCCATCTTACCCTTAGCAACAGCATGAAAATTTTATTGCATGCTTTTCTGAAATCAGTTGAATTATATTGTTGGTAATTTACTATCTTCAAGCCTAATTTTGAACTACTTAGTTCAGTGAGTCATTTAAGGTCTAGATGGAAACTAAGGGAGAGAGACAGAAACAGACAGACTGGGAGACAGAGAGATGTCTCCCTCTGGGTATTTGTACATTACAGCATACAACCGAGTGACTATTGGTGGCCATGGTCTGTGCTTTGAACTTAAGCGCTGAGGCAGGTCTGCAGTTAGAAAGAAGAATTGAGCAGATAAATCGAGAAAAACAGACTGGAATAGAGAAGACGTTTTCTGGTTTGCTATGAAATGGCCTGAGTCAGAAGGAAACCCTGGTCCCAGGTCTATTCCCTCTGGGTTTGGTGCAATTCCTTGGAGGCTTTCTAATGAATTCCCTTGATTTTGCATGTATTATATGTTTAAGTTGGGTTGCCATCATTTGCAACTCAGAAAAAGTTTTCACTATCACAGCACATAAGCACTTTGCATGACCATAGTAGGCGTTCAGAAGTTTTAACAAAATCTGTATCTTGTTATATTTTTTAAGTGAAGTTTTTTGTTTGTTTGTTCTATTTTACTGTTTGTTCCCAGTGATCCCAAAACCTCTTTTATTGTTTGAATTTATAGTCTGAAGCTGTATATAGATGGTAATGCTAAGCCCAGTCTTCTGCAACCTGTTGTCACTTCTAATATATTACTTAGAAAAAACAATAGCAGGGAGAGAGGGAGGGAGAGAGAAAGAGTGGGCAACCTTACTATTGGACTAAAGGAAAGACTTTCCTCTTCATTAAAGAATCAGATTTTAGGGGGTGCCTGGGTGGCTCAGTCGGTTAAGTGTCTCACTCTTGATCTCAGCTCAGGTTTTGATCTTAAGGTCGTGATTTCAAGCCTCATGTTGGGCTCCATGCTGGGTGTGGTGCCTACTTAAAAAAAATCAGATTTTAGATAAAGGATTTTTGTTTATATGAGGAGTCCAATTCCCAGTTCCTGTAGCAGGGCAAGGTTTTAGGCTTACAGTGGGCAGGGGAACTAGACAGAAACGCCTTCCTTGATTGAGCACTAAATCTGAACATACACTAGCAGAGAAATCGTCACCAGAGTTTGAATCACCTGAAGAGGAGGATGGGATCTTTTATTTAGATGAGATTCTTTAGATCACCAGGAACGTGGGTTTCCTCCATAGGTATCCCAAAATGGGCCATAATATTTCACAAAGAGTGCAGGAGTCAAAAATTCACACGGCTTAGAATTGATAGACATGGATGAGTCCCTTCTTACAATGATCTGATTATCCAAATCTACTGAGTAAACCTAGGCCCCTAAGGATGGACCTGCTTAGTTTGACCTCAGACACCATAAGAGCAACTTCCGTGCTAGGAAGGAATCCAGAGTGTTCTTCCTTCCCTAGCCCATATCATACTGGATTTTCTCCTCACTGAGAGACAAGAGTGATTTTTGCCCTACTTTTTCCAGCTGTCTCTTACTCCTATGCTAACCTAGAGCCTTCACGTTGGTCCCCCAAGGGCAGGCCTCAGCCTGCATCTGGACTAAAGGATTGACTGGAAATCCATGCTCTGACCATATGTCTTGGAGTCACCTTCCAAGTTCTCTGGGATGATTCCTCTTCTTGGCAGCAATGTCTTATCTCTTTTAATCTCGTCGCTCTCTGGAACAGGGCACTGGGGTCCTGACACTTGTTCTCCTAATCATGTTGCTGCCATTTGGAAATGAGTGAGCTCTGCTTTTCTGTCTTTTTCAGCTGTTGGTATTAATGATTCCAGACATCTTCTCTGATCCTGGAATCTGTGGCTGGAAAATGTAAAACTACAGAGACTACAAGCCAGTGGTGTTTTCCAAATGTGTGTGCAGACTATATTTCATCTATTAATTCATGGTGATGGTGCCCACAAAGGCCAGAAGGATCATCACATTATCTCCAAACCCTTTTAACAGCTGACAAAAACCAGATTCTACAAGTAACAGAAAGGGTAGAGTTTTTCATATATAGCCTATGCAGCTCATACTCAAGGGGCCATGAGATTTCTGATGGTGTTATCTCTCAGCTATTATACTGAAGCTACATGGTTAATCCTGTCACTTGGGCATCAATAGAAAAACATACCCTGGACTCTTAAGTGTAATGTCTAAGACAAGATAGTTATAAGCAAATCTTACTAATTCTTGATTACCTGTTAATGGAAGAAAACGAGTACATAGGCTTATTTTGAAAAAAAAAAAAAAAAAAGTGAATAATGCATCATCCTGCACTGCCAATAGCTCACACAAACAATGGGAAACACTGGGCTTTGGTCTTTCCCCCCGGCTTTCGGTTCTAGTTCTGACCCTTCCTGATTGCTTCACTTACCTCCACTAAACCGGCAATACTCATACCGATTTCATAAGGTTTTTTTCTGGAATTCAATGTGATAATACCTATAATTTTTAACATACTTATGTTTATAGATTACGTTATAAATCCAAATATCTATAAAGCATAATGTTTGGTGCCTCCTACAGGCTAATTTATTCATACAAACTTTTGGGCACCTTCTATAAATAGGTCTTAAGTGCTGGGGATAAGAGGAGAGATAAGTCAAAGTTCTTACCTTCAAGAAGGATGCAGTCCCATTGAAGTGACAGGTCTATAAACAGACATTTTGAATGCAGTGTGATAAGGACAATTACACAGAGAGGCATACAGAAGTATAGAAACAGAGGAGAGACAAGTAATAAGCTGGAGCTGGAGGTGGGATAAGGGAAGGCTCTGGGAATAGATGCCTGAGCTAAGAATGAACCAGAAAACAATGAATAAAGACATGTAATGCATACATTTTCGAGATAACGTGACATTCAATATACGTGAGTTTTCTTTGCTTTTTCTTTTCTTTAATTCACATTGCATCACCAACATTTTTCATATTTTTGGTCAGTTATTGGTAATTCCAGGACTCAGTCTGTTGGTATTAGGGAAGGAGGAACCAAATTTATGGACCATCGTGGGTTTATAATTGCAAACTAAAATTCCGCAGGTTGGTCTTTAAAAGATTGACCACTAAAAGACTAAGAAGAAAAAATAAGACTAGAAAGACATTAAAACTGGGAAATATCAGGTGTTATAAAATTAGATGCTGAGAAGTATAAACTGGAGGGAAAATTAAGGCAGTAAATATTACTGGTGTGTCCACATGTTTTAAATCTTGCTTTCCTGAGGTGGGAGCTGCCTAGCAACAGAGCCTCCCTGAGGCCCCACTCGCCACAGCTGGTCAGCCTTCAGGGTCTGGAGTTGCTGAGATCAGGGGTTATAGCTTAGGAAGGCCCCAGTTAGAGAAGTTTAGGGGTCAGGATACTAAGTCTCTGAAAGTTCTGGGACAGCAGAACCCAGAGGACTCAAGGCAGAGCTCTGGGATTTAGTTAATAACATTCAGCTTTGTTGCCAGTTAAATAGATTTTTGTGAACTGGCTTTGGAGCTTTACCATCCTTTATATACTTTTACTCTTGGGTCAATTTATGTGAACTACCAAGGAGGCACACAGAATGCAATCCAACCATAAGATAAACTTAACCACATCTTCTTCAGGTCATGAATTGAATCTGTGGAAATGTGGCATCTGTACCTAAAATGCATGAGTGCCTCTTAACGATTGTTTATTCACTTTTGTGCCTTGTTGCTAGACATTTCCTGAGTATAGCATCTTTCAAATCCTTTCAATGCCTTTTCAATTAACAATTTGGTTATATAACAAATCAAGAAGCATTTCTATCTCGGGTACTTTGCAGAAGAGGTTTATCAAGTGAAGTTCTGAATTTCAAGACGCTCACGCTGTAATCTCTTTCCAAGAACAAACCAACACTTGGGCCAGGCCTTCAGGAAATCCAAACATCTGGATTAAAAAAAAATGGCAGAACAGTCAATCATCCCATTTTGTCAATGTGATGCCAAAGACCTAGATTATTGGAAAGGTTTCCAGCCAGATGTTATACAGTCTGTGGACGTATCTAGAATCAGGACTACAAACACAGACCAAAGAATAAAATGCATCAACAGTTTTGCATTTCAGTCCACTGTGTGCATATTTGTTTCTTTAGTTGGTACAAGGAGAAAAGAAGTTCAGACTTTGTGGAGATGGTGGAGGTTTTCTCCTGTAAGATAATCATCAGAGAATTAGAAAGGAATATTTAGATAGTGTGTTGGGAATACACTAGGTGCTAGCAGAAAGTTACACAGAATTTTGTCTGACTCTGCAGCATAGACTACTTATTTGGGATGGTGCAAACTGAGAAACAGTCGTTTTGGGTAAAACAAATGGAATTTTTTGTATTTTTCCCCTTATAAGAGCTCTTTTTTGAGTTTTAAAATAAACTTGTGTTACTTTTATAGTAAAGAAAAATAATTTTAAGTGCTCCTATTTATTGATCACTTTCTGAGTGGCTTGCTCTAGTCTAAAGAATTTTCCTGTACTAAATCCAATAAAGTAGGTGCTGTTGCTATCCTTCTTTTGAAGATTAGAAAATAAGCTTTGAGAAGTTCCACACTTGACTCAAGCCTTCCCAACCTGTAAGCAGCAGAGTTGGGTTTGAGGTCAGGCAGTTCGTCTCCAGAACCTGCCACCTGCCTTATTCCCTCAGCTGGGCTCTGTGTGGCAGCCCTACCCTGGGGACCTGCAGCAAATCCAAACAGGTCAACAAGGTCTTCAATAAAACAACCCTGGTGGGGCACCTGAGTGGCTCAGTAGGTCAGTAGGTTAAGTGTCCGACTTCAGTTCAGGTCATGATCTCACAGTCCATGAGTTTGAGCCCCGAGTCGGGCTCTGTACTGACAGCTCAGAGCCTGGAGCCTGCTTCCGATTCTGTGTCTCCCTCTCTCTCTGTCCCTCCCCTGCTCATGTTCTGTCTTTCTCTGTCTCAAAAATAAATAAAAACATCAAGAAAATTAAAAAAAAAACACACTGGTGACAGTAATAGCCACAATAATAATGATTAACAAATACTGAGGACCTAATATGTTGTCGTGATTTTATTTTTATTTCTACTTTTCAAAACTTTTGTTACGTTTATACATCGGGCGGATAAGGAGCCTTCAATGTGGAGAGACTGGGCAATGGCCAAGATCACCAGGCTCTTAAGTGGTGGAGCCAGCAGTGACCAGGTGGGTAAAATAAAGGGAAACAAATATGCTTTTCATTGTGTCAGACTGAAAATCACTAAAGTAATATTTCTCCTTCTAAAATTAAATAGAATATTCTATATTAACTTATCAAATTGCAAGACTACTTTATGCAGTTTGAATAAAAGTGAAGTGTCTCATTGGTGAGGAAAAATGGAATGTTTCAATGGGAAAAACACTGGATAAAGAATATATACAAAGGATGTATGAAAAGTAATAAGGAGGGATAGTCAATTATGGCAAATATTTCATTCCAATATAATATGGTAAAATTGATTCAAAGGAAATTGATAAGAATAAAATAAATTTAAATTTGAGACGTTAATCTTTAAACACTGTGGTTTTCAAAGTAATGCCAACTAAATCATTTGCTACTGATGTCAGAAAACTCAGGTATTTGGGGAAAATATCATTTAAAAATTATGCTGCTACCACATACTGGTTATGAATTATTCAATACATGTGTGGGGGTGATATTGTTTACAGCACATTTCCTGCCAACTTCTGTTTTTCACTAAATTTTTTGTTAAACTTGAGGCAGCTTCATAATGTAATTGGTAATAGAAACAGATGGCACTTTTTCTGACCCTTTATTTTAGCTTCTAGGCATTTGCAATCAGTTATATGTAAGATATAGGGACAGACAACATGCATTAAAATTAGCCCCATCTTTTTTAGCTGCCAAAGAGTAGATTTGGTCATAAAATTTGGGAGTGAAGAACCTCAATCATCTAGTCTGAGTCTCAGATTTTATAGGTAAGAAAATGCTTGAGGTAAGATGACCAGCTCAAGGTCACATAGGAAGTAAAAGGAATCAGATCTCAGCCACTTGACTTAGTGTCAGAGATTCTTTGCCCCCACTCTCTACGTTTTCCATTTGGAGAGATTAGAATATTTATATATTAGGTACAGTTAGGAAACATTTTAAGCATCCTGAAAATAAACAAGATTAATATAACTCTGGAGTACTTTCTTACCCAGTTTATCAAAACTTAAAACATTGCCATCACCTTAGCCATGGATTCATTTGTAACTCTTTGACTTTTTAATTTTTTTAATGTTTATTTATTTTTGAGACAGAGAGAGACAGAGCACGAGCAGGGGAGGGGCAGAGAGAGAGGGAGACACAGAATCCGAAGCAGGCTCCAGGCTCTGAGCTGTCAGCATAGAGCCCAACTAGGGGTGTGAACCCACAAACCACGAGATCATGACCTGAGCCGAAGTTAGACGCTTAACCAACTGAGCCACCCAGTCGTCCCCTCATAGTTACACGAATACTCTCAATACCCTGAAAATAATAATAATAATAATATAATTAATAATAATAATGATAATAGTATTATCAATAAGAGTAATAAGTTCCATCATTGTTCTGCTTACTATATGACAGGTATTTATTTGTGTGCATTGTATTATTTTATATAAAATTGCATTTTGTTACTGCGCTAGAGTTCAACTCATTTTCTTCTAGACAAAATTATTTCTCTTTTGTTATTATTCTTTTCAACTGAAATAGGAGTGCATCATAGAGGCCTATTTTTTCCTGTTGGGCCACAAGGCCTCTGATAGCCTAAATAGTTTCTTTGTATGAAAAAAAGCCAGATACTTTGTTTTGGGGGAGGACATGGCCTCCTGTCAGCCCCACAACTTCAAGAACAGAACTGGTACCGGATTTCAGTCCTTACTTGTTTCTTTAATTGGGAATTCTTGTTTAGGGCCAACCACTGATTTACTGTGGCTGTTCTGATGGCCAGAAAGAGAGGACTCTCAAATCTTGGGAGTGAATCAGATCAAGACATGGCCAATCTAAAATGAGGAATATTGTGAGAACATTTGAATTTGGTTTTGGATGGGTTTATTGAACTTATGCTCGAATATCGGTTACACCCAATGATGTTCTGAAAATTCACATCAAAGAGAATAAGGAAATCATGCTGTGAATGAAGGCTGGGCTGAGGAGAAGCTGGGAGCTTTTCCAGGTTTTTCTCCCAGAAATCAAACCTTCCTTGGAACAGATCCTAAATTGAAATGATTGGATTTCAAAGCACATTCCTCTTGAGAATGAGATGGACTGAAAGCTAAAGCAACCAGGTGGAAGGAGTGTGATATGAAGTATAACCCAAAAGCCTTACCTGCCTCCAATTATTTCTACATCATCTCCCTCCCTGATCTGAATTTCTCCCACAGAGTAAAATAAAGATGGCGACTCTGTCATCCTCACTTACCGTATCCCCAGCTTTACGTTTCACCCATGTGTGCTTCTCACCTCTCCCCAAAACAGATAGAGATCTTTCACATTTCAGGTTCTTTGTTCATGCCACTTATTTCCTGGCCCGGAATTCCCTTGTCTTCCTCTACCTAGAAAGCTTCGACTACAGCCCAGTTTCAGGAAACACAACTCAGGAATAAGGTCGTTACAAATAAGTGCAAATCTGGAGAGATGAACAAAACTACCTATTTAGACTATTCAGATTTGGACAGGAGCTCAAAACTCTAAACTCAAAAAAGGTCTGGTACATCGTGTGTTCTCAAGAAATATTAGTGGAATGAGTGAAGTAGATAGATAATGTGCACGTGTAAGAGTCTTGATAATTTTTGTTGGACTATAATGTCTTCTTCGGCAAGCTTCGATCTACAGTCAGGTCCTATTATATAACTCCACCCATGAGCTTTTGAGATGCTGTGTGCAGCGCTTTACCTGAAGCGAGACACATTGACCAGTGGAATCACAGATTATATATGTCACCAGGGGACTGGTGTGCCTGAGATGAGCCCTAGGCACTTATATACTTGACATATATTTCCTTACTCCTGTTGTGCTCATTTACTCCAGGGTCTTGCCCTCAGTCTTCTTTCTTGCTTTGGCATTCTAGCTCCTGACTGGAATTTGGAGCCTGCCTTGAGTCCTAGTACACTTAGCTAGAGCCTGGACCCACTTGGTTGTGTCTTGCTCTGGTCAGGGGGTGCAGATCATGGTCCTCTTCTATCTATCAATTAGCTAAAGTTTCTGCTTCCACAGACTAGCACTGGGAATTGAGATGCTCCTGCTCTCTGACAGGGAACATTCCTGTCCCGAACCACGGTTCAGTAGTCAAGGGCACAGACCCTGGAATCAGACGGACCTGCATGGGAATCTAGCTCCATTATATTTAAGTTTTGTCAAGGTTTTCAACATCTCATTTGTAAATTGGAGCTAACAATAAGTCTTCAAATTGTAAGGGTTAAATAATGTAGAAAACACTCAATATGGTGTACACAGAGTGATTAATATCTCCTTGACTTCTAAGGTTAAGAACACTGGGCCAAAGCCAGCTGAACATTGGCTACTGGGATGGATATTGGCCTACTTGGATTCTGGTTATTGACCTTTAGAAGTCAGACCCACTGTGAAGTAAGCAATTCTCCTTGCAGTCTATCTTCTTTTTTTGTTTCTCTGTTACCTAGCCAGATTCTAACAAGGAAGGGATGGGAGGAGCACAGAAGCATCTATTTGTCTCATAATTTGCCTTGGCCTTGGTAAGACAAAAAAGATTGATTATTTTAGAACACAGTAATTAAGTAGGCAGAATACAACCTGCCAATAATATCAACAAAACAATTCATTAAGCATAGTTGGTGCTATTGGTTAATAAACTGACTTTAAACAAAAGTTTGCCATGGGCAAGCCAACATTTTGCATAATTCATCTAAAGATGAGGGAGAGGTGACTTTATTTTTTAAGAGTTTCTAGATATTACTCATTAATGAGCGTGGAATAAATATTTTAGGAAATGAATCAGGATATTTCTCTAGAAACAGTTACCTTTAAAAATGATACTCAAATTCTGAGGAAATTGTACTTGTGTTCAACACATTTCATTGTCTTATTTCAGTGATGTGGTAAAACAACCACAGCTTTTGGAGTCAGAAAGATATGGTTTTCAATTCTTCTCCAATATAAACTAAATATCACTGAACCTTAGTTTTCTCTTAGGTGAAATAGCTTTAGTTTTCTCCATTTTTCAAGATGCCTGTACAGATTAAATATGATAATGTGTTCTAGTGATTTGTGTCACGCCAAGTCCAATTTCTACCCTTATCTTTGCCTTCCAAACCCATATGGAAGGCATATTTATATTAAATACACTTAGTGAAATCACATACCTCCTTATGTGAAAGCTATTCTGCATTTATCCCCTCATCCAAGAAACATTCATGTGCTACAATATTCTAGGATAGGACTTGCTGACTCTCTGATCCTTTTTACTTTGGGGCAGTGCAATTCAAGTTTGGGACGGTGAGCCAGGGGAGGATAAAGGCAGTAAAGTGATCGAATTCATTGACTTGAATAAATGGGAGGAGGGTCACTGAGCATGTATTATTATAAGCGAAGTTGGTACCATTCCACAAATAATTATTGGGTGCCTAGTACAAGTAAGCCACTGTTCTAAGTGCTGAGGATACCACAGTGAACAAAACAGGTCAAGTCCCTGGTCTCAAGGAGCTTAAGTGCTAGCGAGGGGATACAGAAAATAGGTAACTCAATAAAATGTACAGTGCTATTGACAGTGGTCCTGATGTTAACAAAAATAAGGCAGGGGCGCCTGGGTGGCTCAGTCGGTTGAGCATCCGATTTCGGCTCAGGTCATGATCTCACCGTCTGTGAGTTTGAGCCCCGCGTTGGGCTCTGTGCGGACAGCTCAGAGCCTGGAGCCTGTTTCAGATTCTGTGTCTCCCTATCTCTCTGCCCCTCCCCCGCTCATGCTCTGTCTCTCTCTGTCTCAAAAATAAACGTTAAAAAAAATTAAAAAAAAAAAAAAGAAAAATAAGGCAGAATAAGAGGGACATGAAGGGCTGCAGTGGGTGTGGGGTTTCTATAGTATATAGGGTGGCCAGAGAAGGACTCTGATGAGATGATGTTTGGGCAGGAATGTGGAGGGAGTGAAAAAGAGTTTGGAGATACCTAGCCTAAGAGTGTCCCATGCAGAGAAATAATAAGTTGCAAAGTCTCTTGAGAAAGGAGGTGAAGAGGGACTAGTTAAGGAATATCAAGAAGGTGGGTGTGATGGGAGCAAGAATAAGCCCTTAAAAGGAGATCAGAGAAAGGAAGCATGAGTAAGCTGTTGTTCCCAGCAGGGCAGTTTGTAAATGTGTGGGCATATTTTCAATTGTCAGAATGAATGGGATGTGGTACTGTTATAGAATGGGTGGAGATCAGAGATGGTAGGTATATTGCAATCGGTGGGATGGTCCTACACAGTGAAGAATTGTCCTACATCTTGTCCAACTTGCAAATATCTGAATGGGTGTTTCTATACTATAGGGCTGATGCATATCATTGTGCAGCTTGTGGACTGTGGGGTTTTTGGAAGCACCACTGACTTAGATCGGTTGGGTGTGGCACAGTCCCACAGGACTGTGTTGTGCAAGGTCTGTACAGCTGTAAGTGGCAGGCTTGCACACAGGTAAACAATTGTTTACAGTCTTCTGAGTCTGCCCCTAACTCCTTTTTACATACAAACAAAAAGTTTATATTTTGCATCCTTATATAATTCCTGAATTTCTTAGGAATGCAACTATGATGAAGGTAAAATAAACTTTTTCTTTTTTTCAAAAAAAAAAAAAAAACCTTTACCAAGGGTTGTTCACTATTGTATCAGTCAGGTTTCAATCAGGAGAGTGAAATCATATGGTAATTTAAACAGGACAAAATTAACATAAAGTATTATTAACTATAACATGGAATTAGAATGAAGGATTGGTTAGTAAGAGCAGAATTCTAAGAAATATATGAATATAATTATCAACACTACCCCTAATTCAGAGAGAACATACAAGGAAGAACCACCCACTCTGGGGTGGGAGAATGCTAAGAGTCAGTAATTGTTGGAACAATACAATCGTGGCTGGTTGGATGGTAAGAAGTTGCTGTGGTTTTGCACTGGCAGAACTTGCTGGAAATCCCAACTTTGGAACTTGATAAGAAAATCAGGTGCTGGGGAAAGCCTTTCAATAGGAATGTCTCTCTTAGACATTCTGCTATGAAGCTGAATAAGAGGTATGCCGGAGGAACTGTTGTCTGCTGGATGCTGCTGACTGCTGTTCATTGCAGGAGCGAGCAGAAGCCCTGGGGGAGGAAATCTATCATAGCATCCTTCAGAATCACTTTGTCTAAGAAGGGAGAATATGTAACCCAATCTCTTCTCCTCCCACCCTCCTATCTACTGCAAGTGTCTCCTATTGACCAAACCCAGTTGGAAACCAGGTGGCTAGTGAGTTTGAGTCATTCTGACCATAGGAGTCAGCTTCCTGAGACGGAGACCAGAGCAAAGAAAGACCTATCATGGATTTGAATTGGAAGCAAATGAACAATATAGAATTGGGTCAATTAATTCTTTAAAAAAAAGACAATTGCTTCAAAGCCCTCTGTTTGTTTTGTTATTGCATTTGAGATAATCCAACAATGAGGCTGATTTATTCTAGAAGACATTTTTGAGAGGTAGTCTCTCTGATCCCAAGAAGTCATAAAGAGGACACAATGGGCTGCCAGGTCAAAGGAACTCTGCCATGCTTCTTTCCTGGGCTGCCTCACACTTTCTGGCTCCCAGAGGCTGCGCTATCTGCCTCTCCCCTCATTACCCTGGAACTTGCATTGGGGTACCTTTAACCGGGACCTTTAATATCAGGGAACTCTCCAGGTTTTAACATTCTTCCATCCACTTCATCAAAACTTTGCATTGTTCTCATGTAGAAATGCACTGATTTGAAGAAGACTCCCAACAAACCACTCATGTCTACGGGAAATGATCTTTCTTTCCTAAATGTCACAAATGTCTTTAAGTGTTTCAAGACTTATCACTTGAAAGTGGGATTAGAACTATTCTATATTCCAGCCAACTCCAGGGATGGAAGGGGACCAATGAGTGGTAACCATGCAGAGAATCACCTGTGCTTATACCAATCTGAAGCTCTCCAGGTGTGCAAAGATGGAAAAGGCTATCTTGAGAGACAGTGAGGTTCCCCCTCACCAGGAGTGTCTGATCATCAACGTTGGAGGGAGACTGTAGAGCAGATTTAAGTTTGGGGAGTGTGGTCGGCCCTATTATCTTTTTTCAGATCCCCACCAATGCCTGTCCTCCTGGGTCAATGGGACCGAGAGCTGACAGTAGAATTCGCACTCATCACGGACCAACACTGCAGCTTTGCCACAGTGCCTCCCGCCATCTAACCCTGCCCATTCCCAACACCGTCATCTTCTGTCATATTCTCTGGGGTGTTGTATCAGTTTCCCATTGCTATGGGAACAAATTACCACAAACTTAGTGGCTTGAAACAACACAATTTTGTTATGGAGCTCAGAAGTCTGAATTGCTCTGATTATATTAAAATCAAGGCTCTGTTCTTTCTGGAGGCTCGGCTAGAGACTATTTCCTTATCTTTTCCAGCTCCTAGAGGCCACCTGCATTCCTTGGCTGGTAGCCCCTCCCTGGATCTTCAAAGCCAAATTCTCTTTTTCCTCTGACTCACACTCCTGTCTCCCTCTTATAAGGGCCCTTGTGATAAAACATTGGGTCTACCTGGATAAATCATGATAGTTTCCCCATCCCAAGATCCTTACCTTAATCATCTCTGCAAAGTTCCTTTCGCCACATGAGAGAGCATATTCTTAGAGTATTGTGATTAGGACATGGACATCTTTGGGGGACCATTGACTTGCCTACCACAGAAATTGACACTTGAAATTCATACCCAAGTCAAGGAGAGGAGTGGGGGTGGGCGTGAGAACATTGAGATGTAGCCACATGTCCACCGAACAGTGAACTGTTCAGACACGCTATCATTTCAGACCACCCCCGACCCATAGCCATGATACATCCTAACGAAGCGAACATGTTGGTAGTCACGAGTGCCGCTCATGAAATAACTTTTAGTCCTCCTTTGGGGCCCATGGAAGGGTTGTATCTCTCTGCCCCCTTAGATTTTGATGTGACCACATGACTTGCTATGACCAATGAAATGATAATGGAATAACGAATGTCACTTTCAGGCCAAAGTTTAAAGGCTGGTGTGTGATTTGCCACATCCTCATTTCTCTGCCAGAGCAAACATGGCTGCGCACAGATGAAATCTTCCTCGGTCTGGGTTCCTTACAGAGAATTAATAGAGTAGAGCCCTCCAGCTGATCCCCTAATGGACATACAGCCTGAGTGAGAAATGAACTTTTGAGCTACTCAGATTTGGGGGTGATTTTTACTGCAGCATAACCTAGCTTGCCCTGACAAAGGTATTCTTCATAACAAACCAAGTTAGGGCTTACTCCCTGTCCTGAGTCTCCTAACCAGGGTGCTGGAGGACCCTGAGGACCTGAGGACCCTGAGGACCTCCCTGTTCATCAAGGAAATCTGCTGCATGCTAAGACAGCCTAGTAACTTAAATCCCAGATTTAACCACAGACAACCTGGATTCCCTTCACCTTCCCAAAATGTATATACTGATGGCCAGAGTGTTCATATCAGCTTAGATTGAGAGAAATACACTCATAATTGTACCTTAAAAAAATTTTTTTTACATTTATTTATTTTTGAGAGACAGATACAGAGCACAAGTGGGAGAGGGGAAGAGAGAGAAGGAGTCACAGAATCCGAAGCAGGCTCCAGGCTCAGAGGCGTCAGCACAGAGCCCGACGTGGGGCTTGAACTCACAAACTGTGAGATCATGACCCGAGCCGAAGTCGGACTCCCAACCGACTGAGCCACCCAGGCGCCCCTAAATGTACCTTAAAGACTGCGTGTTGGTCCACCTCAGGAGCCGCTGTGGATTTCACATACAAAAGAAATTTCATTGCTTTTCTCTGGCTGGAATATCCCTTCTACTTCTTTCTGTACCTCCTGGTTCCACCGTTACTCTGGCAGTTGGTGGAATTTCAGCTCACTCTAAAGACCGTTGTGATCCCTTTCTCCTGACCTATGGTTATCTCATACCCGGGCTGAGCATGGATGGGATGTACCTGTGGGAGGTGACTCTATATCGGCCTTCTTCATGTATGTCCACACTGTGGTTTGCCAGGTCTGGCCTCTCTGTTGAAATTCCACCAAGCGCACCAGAACCCAGTAATTACAGCCAGTTTCCCTGAGACAGCCTGAATATGTTTGAAAGAGTGCCTTTGTCCCATTCACGCAGCAGCGGGAAAGGGTAGAACCGCAGACTATCCACGAGAACGCATCCCTACCTTGCGAGTGCACCAGCCCAGGCAAACTCAGACCCAGCCCTGCTGGGGGCTTCTCATGTGGCAAGGTCAGCTCCATTCATAGACCTTTAAATAAACTCAGCCTGTCCATGCAATGTACTGCTGAGGATGTATAAAAACCGTTCTATGCAATTTCCCCAAACACCTTCCTGCTTACCTCACTCTTCTTTCCAGGCCCTGTTTCCTGCCTCAGGACCTCCTTATCTTGGAGACCTGTTTACATGCAGCTCTCCTATTTTAACCTGAGCTGTTTGCTTTAGGATAGAGCTTGTACTACTCCTCTGGCTCACGTGCCTGCAGCAGCTTTAGGTGAGAGGGGCTTCTGCCTCCAACCCTCACCCTGAAGACCCATCCCTGCAGAGATCAGCTTGCGTGACCTCTCTGCCAGCGTGTGGGCACCAAGCTAGTGCCAGTCCCTGAACTCAAACACTCTCCTCTGTAGTGTCAGAGTTGATTAGTGCTCACAATAGGATGAGATTGGATTTCCCAAGTTTTTAGGGTGGCTTGATATGAAGTCCAGAGGTCGAACATGTGCTAAGGCTTATACTCAAAACTATTAGCTCTTAGGATGCACTCTCTCGAAGGAAAAGAAGTCAGAAGGGCTCCAAATGGGGATTGGGAGACTAATACCTTTGGAGAACATGTAGGTCATGATGTTCATGTTATAAATCATACCGGGGCAGTCGGTATTCTTACAAACTAGTGGCTAAGAAATTGCCCTGCTTTTCAGTGACTTTCTGGTGCCTTCCTGCAGGCAAGCACTGGAGGCAATCACAAGCAGGTGTGATCCACCAAGCACAGCTACGTGTTCCTTGTTTATTGTAAAGCTTTGGTGCAAGGAGAGGAGGACAAGAAAGCAGGGGTAAAGAGGGCAGCTTTCATATCGTCCAGCTGCCACCACCAACTGGACATAATGACAATTAGGACACTCAGGAAATTGAACCAGGAAAGTTCATCCTCTGATGGTGAATTTTAAGGTGATTTCCAGTCATCTAACAGGATAAAAGGAAGTCAACTTGAAACTATGGTCAGGTAGGAATATTGGCATGAAGTTTTCTAGAGCAACTTATTTAACTGGGAGATTGCCTGAGAACCTTTTAAGAAATACCAGGATGTCTTGAAGAATTATTTCATTTCCCACAATGTGTGTTTTCTGTGAAATTTAGTCTGCCGAACCTTCGAAACAGAAATGAAAAGAATGAGAAATGTATTTTTTCTTCACTTTCAGTATTTACTGTGACATAAAAAATTCAGATTTAATAAATTGCCACCCCTCCTCCCCCAGTACACTTACTCCTATTTTATCTTGGGATTGGCGTGGACTCTGATAAGCTGCTTCTCTCCCTGAATTTTGTATGTGTTGGTCCAGAAAAATTTTTTGATTATTGTTAGATTGACTGAAGGCATATGAAACGTTTCCATTTTAAACACGAGAGAGATTGGTGGCTCAGTCAGTTGAGCCTCGGACTTCAACTCAGGTCATGATCTCGTGGCTCATGGGTTCGAGCCCCGTGTTGGGCTCTGTGCTGACAGCTCAGAACCTGGAGCCTGTTTCAGATTCTGTGTCTCCCTCTCTCTCTGCCCCTCCCCTGCTCACACTCTGTCTCTCTCACTCTCAAAAATAAATAAAAATTAAACAAAAATGAAACATGAGAGAGAAAAAGGTTGTGAGTCGATAGCAGAAAGCACTCTTCCTGACGGCACGAGTGGTGGTGTATTCTGTTTTAATTTAAAATAAAAAATTGAAAATGCTTTAATTCCAGTTTATGTGTCTTGTCTTTACCATGTGGTGTGTAACAGTACAAATAGCGATGAAATGCTTTATTCTTTATGAAATGGCTGGCTAAATTAAACTCTTTATATTTGTAAGTAACTCATTTGTGTGTATGTGTTTACAGAATTCAGTGACTTTGTATCATGTGACCACAATGACATCGTTTCCCCTTCCCCCCACCACATTACTCAACAGGATGGATTTTCTATAGATAACAGCTTCAGTTTTTTGTTTTTGTTTTTTTAATTTGAGAGAGAGAGAGCTAGTGAGCAAGTCGGGGAGAGGGGGCAGAGGAAGGGAGAGAGAGAATGCCAAGAAGGCTCCCTGCTCAGCATGGATCCCAACGTGGGACTCAACGACTGAGCCACCCAGGCGCTCTGACAACAGCCTCAGTTCTAATGGAAAGAAGTTATTTATTGGACAAACTACGGCATGGTAGAATTGCTAAATCAGTAACAAGGATTTGTAAAGAGCCCTAACAAACTCAAAAATCAGGAATTCGGGTTCTAGACCCAGCTCTGACATTAACTGCTGCTAACCCTTTACCAGTCACTGAGACCTTTGAGCTTCAGTTTCTTGTCTGTGACGTGGATGCGAGGGCATTTCTCAAATGTACTTTGTCCTGTCTGAGTTTTCTGGGCGTGCTCTTCCATTCACATAGAATGGCCTTGCTGCCTTCCAGCCTACTTCTGCCCAGCAAGCATATTTGCAGCATCAAGGCCCCTGCGAAGCAGCCCTTCTCGCCTCCAGACGCCCAAGTAAACCTGAGTGTGCCTTCCTCAGAGACACTAAGGGACTTTGCATATTCTCTGGCAGGGGAGGTCTCCGGACATCCTGGGATTTCTTTGCATGGGAGTCTCCTTGTCTTAGCTTCAGGCTCCTGGAGGTTGTGCACTGACTCCTTTCTCTCGGAAATGCCCTGCAAGGTGCGCTTGACAAATGTGTGGGGGTTGAATTGGTGTGCACACCCTGCCTGTCCTAGGGCTGCTGTTGGTTGTTTTGAAAACCACAAGAAGAGGGAGAGTTAGATATTAACAGAAATAATAGTGATCCTTTGAAAATATCTTTGTTGCTTCTGGATTTCTTTCTGCTTGCACAGCTGTATGGATGGGTCATGGCAAATCTCACCATCTCTAAGTTTTAGATATAAGAATCTGGTAGAGTCATGTAGCTTTTTCTTTCAGGTTAAATAAGCCCCAATTCCTGTAGTCATGATTTATTGGCCCCATTTTCCGACTCTTTAATCATTTTCATTGCTTTTCTCTGGAACTACTCCAAGTTCTCCAAATACTCATGTTTCAGGCTCCAAACTAGACATAGTATTGAGATACTGAGTGAAAGAATTATCTGTGTGTTCCTACATTTAATATTCTTGTTTACACATAGATTTTTTTTCCCCACCCCGATCAGTCTACAAATATTAACTAGGCATTTATGCTACACCTGGCACCGTGCTTCAGAGTTTTTGGCAATTTCAAACAAGGTGATTCCTCTCTGTGAGACAGGCTTTCCTTGGTGGTAATACATGAAAACATTATATTAATAAGCATCTGTATGGTAGTAATTTATGTAAAAGTAGAGTGGCTTTCCATGTCAATAAACATACTCTCTCTTATCTGGTTTGTTTACATGAAATTAATTAAATAGCTCATCTGCTCCATGAACATAACAAGTTCACTTCTCATCCCACATTACACTGTGAATTAAAGAAGCAGAAAATGATCTAATGTGGCTTTTTTTGCATTATATACTTTTATTCTGTTCAAATTTTATTCTAACTTGTAGATTTTATTCTAGTTCAGCTGACCATTAAGGTTTTCTCTCTATTGTCATTAGAAATTTCAGTTAATCCTAAAATATTAAATATTCAACTACCTAAACACAGTAAAATTATATCACTACTGTATACTGCTTTATCTTTGAAGGCGTTTTTTCACGTCTCTTATTTTGCCCTATTAAGAACCTTATTAATAAAAGTAGAAACTATGACCATCATTGTCCATTTGGTTACTATGAGACACATCAGAGTCAAGCAAGGTTTGGCCAACATCATACAAGTTAATGGAGAGTTAAGGGTTCTGACTTATATATAGGTTTTCCATCAGAGTTTCTCAAAGCTTGAGAAAAAAATTGAACCATTACTATTACCTGAGACCCTTTTCTAGGAAAGCCAAGAAAGGTTATAGAGGTTGTAATATATAATAAATTCTATGTTAATGAAAATAGAAAATTTGTGATGCACAATTAGCCCTATGTAATATGATATAATTATATTGATATTATATATCAATATATATATAATGATATATATATCATAATGATATATCAATAATATAATTAAAGTGTTAACAACAATATTTAGTCATAGACTTTGTAAGGATGGTGGTCTGGTAAAACAACACAAAATTAAAGATTATTTAGTACTGATATTAGTTAAGACTATCTACCAATCAATCTATCTATCCTCTATGATTTAGTGTATGGAATTGACTCACGTGATTACGCAGGCTGAGAAATCCCAAGATCTGCAGTTGGCAAGATGGACACCCAAGAGAACCAGTGGTATAATTCCAGTCCAAGTCCAAAGGCCTCAGAACCTGGGGAGCTGATGATGGTGTACGTTTCGGTCCAAAAGCCAGCAAACTTGAGACTAAGAAGAGCCAGTGTTTCAATCAGAGACCAAAGGCTGGAAAAGACCAATGTTCCAGCTCAAGAGGTGAGATAGGAGGGGTTCCCTCTAATCCAGCCTTTTTGTTCTATTTAGATATTCAGTTGGCTGGAAGAAGCTCACTCACATTAGGGAGGATGGTCTGCTTTCTCAGTTTACCCATTCAAACATTAATCTCATTCAGAAACACCTTCACAGACACACTCACAATAATGTTTGGCCAAATGCTAGGAACCCCATGGCCCAGTCAAGTTAACATGTAAAATTAACCATCACAAGATACATGATAAACATTTTTAAATCTTAAAAGTATGCCTGTGTACCTCTGTGACTATGCTATAGACTCATTTAGAAGTATGTCAAAATTAAAAATCTGAGGCTAAGAACATTAATCATGGGCCAAATGTCCTTTCTGATATTGTGTTCTGAAAGCCCTGCTTTTCACTAACCTATCTGGTACCAACTGATTCATTTCTCAAGATAGAGATATAAGGAAGCTACCAGATGGTTAATGGAAACCAAGCATTATTGTTAACCTGCTATTTGCTGATGCCATTGTGGAACTAATGTTCTTTGAGTTGTTTAACTCCTTTCATGCTTTGCATCAAGTATGCTTAAATATGTAAGAAGTAAAAACCAAAGGTTTATTTTTGCAGTCAGTTTGCAAACAATTGAGCCAAATGTACATTCCTTTCCTCTAGTCCTCTGCAAAATTACTGAAAATTTTGTTCATTTCTGTGAAGCAAGTATTTTCAAGTTTTATAAAAAATATATTCCTAGGTTGTTTAAAACTTTTCAATAATTTTATTTTAGAACACTGGGGGCTTAAAAAACAGCTTTATTGTGATATAATTAACATACTATAAAATTCACCAAAGTGTACAATTTTCCTTGTGGGAGAAATTGTGGGCTGAGGGGTCTCCCTTGGCACTGAGTGATGCCACCTTGGGAGAGAGGTGACACAGGTAAAGTGAACCTTTTATTGTATACTCTTCAGTGAGTCTGTTTTTGTTCTCTTGCTTAAAGGAGGTGCTGTAATCTTTCTGTTAGACTCCCAGGTTTCCACAAAGGTATCCCTGTCCATGGATAGTTGTCAAGATTGACATTTCTATGGAAGTATGAGGGCTGGAATGTCCTATCCTGTCATGCTGCTGACATCCTGCATCTGTATTTCCCCACAGCAAATTTGATGTGCCTCTCCCCTCCAATCCAGTTGAGAATTGCTGGCCTAATCAAAAGCCTATTAGTTCTTTCCATATTCATCTGGGTGGCAAACCTGTGGCCTTTTTTTAAAAATGCTTTTTGTTAGAAGTGTGGCTCTAGTGAGACCAGGATTCTCTGGAGAATCTAGAGAGGAAAGAAGCCCCTTCCTCTGCAATGATACAAAGCCTAGATTTTTTCTGGACTTGAAAGGGATGGTGTAAACTTGCAGAGATCGCTAGGAAAACTTTCTGTGATGACAGAAATATTCTATACCTGCAGCATATGCTATTGTAGCCACTAGCCACGTGGTGTTGAGCTCTTGAAATATAGCTAATATGAGTGAAGTTCTGAATTTCCTACTCAAATTATGTTTGATTGACAATTGAATAGTTACATTTGAATAGTGGCCCCTGTAGTGGACTGTGCTGATCTAGAGAATCTTTTTCTTTGTGTGTATGTTGTAAGGTGGGTGGGGGCAGTTAAATTGTTGAGTAAATCTAGATAAAATTTTCTCTTAGGCAGCTCAGCCCCAGGTGGATTATAAAAAGTTCTGGTGGATGATGTGAAAGACAACAACAACAACAAAAGAGTGTTTTAAGACATGTTCAAAAGAATTTCAGAAGTACAGATCCTTTATAAATCTGTGATCTAATTTATGCATCTTAATCATCAATCTCCGAAATAAGTGAGCACACAATTAAATTTATTCAATTTAAATCACCTTGAGTTTCAGGTGTATTAACTTTGAGAGAAGAAGGAAAACCGGGACATTTTGTCCTTTTTTCTAACAGAGGAGACAGTATTTAATACCACTCTCCTCCTTTTGTTTTGAGGAATCTGTGTGTGTGTGTGTGTGTGTGTGTATAGCTTATTTTCAGTATTAGTTAATACTCTTTCAACACATTTTAGTTTTGGGGGATTTTTGAAAAAGATCCTTTTGAATAGGCTCTTAGGGAGAACGACCATTGTGAGCTGATTTTTTCCCATTTCTGAATCCCCATGAGCATTTAAGGAGAAGCCCTGTGTGAGAAATGCCTCCCTCTGCAGACATTCTGTAGTCATTAGCCAATGTGAAGAGTTAAATGTCTACCTGGCTTTGGCAGCACAAGGCTGAAGTCTTGTCTGAATTCTGCTGTTCTTTGATTTCATCAAAAGGCATATTTGCATATGGACTGATAAGGCACCTTGGCACTAGGATCCTGGATTCTGTACAGGCACAGAACTGGCACAGGACTGATGAAAACTCAATTATGATTTATGTCTATGCAACAGAGTTTCCTATTGATTACCTGCCAGAACCATGATAAAGCAATGTTAGGCCTGAAGCCAATTCTTCCCAACCATAATCTTTCCTTAGGTTTTGTTTTCCACGTCCTTGCTCCAGTTTTCTGAACACTTGTGAGCAATAATGGTTCACAAAAATGATCCTTGGATATGCAAATTTGTCTGTAATAAAGGATCTTCTTCTTAGTGCCTATTTACTTTGTATTTGCCTTCTAACCATTTGGGGTTTATCCAACACTTGCTTATGTGCATTATATTGTTCTAAGTTTTATAGGATGTAGAAGAAATGGATAACCTGGCTCCTGTTTTGAGGAACTTGCCTATTGTAATCTGGAAGAGGTAAGTTGTCCAGAGATGAAGACCTGAGTCCAAGAAGCAATTGCCTTCTAATATTGATGTTGGTGAAATTAAGGAACTCGAGGCAATGATCAGAGTGAACCAAAACTAGACCATGAAACTTCTTGGTTATTATTGTTAAGGAGGAATAATAAATGTAAAAGGAATCACAAGCAGGTAGAGGGGATATGGGATGAGGGTCATTAAGGGGATTCTTGGGGGAAAATCTAGCTTCTTTGATGGTCAGTCTTCTGCTCAGATAGTGAACATTTTACTCTTCATACTTAGAAATATCTTTATTTGAAATATGTAACTTTAAAATAGTTTAAAATATCTGACATTAACATGGCGTTCCTGTGGGTTGGGCCCTGTTCTAAGTAGCTCTACACATATTGACTCATTTAAATCTCAAAACATCCCTGTGAGAAAGTTCTATTATTATCTCCATTTTACAGACCAGTTAACTGCAGACCAGAAACAATAAGAGACTTGTTTTAAAGCCCCATAGCTAATGGGAAGTGGGTGCTGGAATTTGAACCCAGGTAGTGTGGCTCCAAATTCTGTGAAATCAATAACCACCGGATAATGGTCTTTCATCTGTGGAGAAGAACAGAGGGCCATATGCCATGGTTTATGTCTTGGCTCCTCAGGGATTAACAGAGTTATTCCTTTCCCATGGTGGGGACAGAAAGGTCACTGTTCCTTAGTCTCAGGATGACCTAGGGTTAGATGGGCAAGCCACCCTCCTACTGCTTAAAGCAGCCAGTTCTGAAGAGTCTCAATTCCGCAGAATAAGTGCAGTTAGTGTTGTGTTATGGGTTGATCATATCCCCCGTGCCCCCCAGAAAGATATGTTGAATTCATAACCTTTAGTATCTCAGAATATGACCTTATTTGTAGGTAGGGTCTTCATAGAGATAATAAAGTTATTTTGTTATGGCAGCCCTAGGAAACTCATACAGGTTGAAAGTTGTTTTCAAGTATGTGAGACGGCCTCCCATCAGCTGAAGACTGCTTAAACTCTCAAGAGAGGATCTCATTTCCACATATCAGAGAGTGGAACAACTTAAGACCTCCACAGTGAGGTTAATGAGGTATCACAGGAAACAAACCTCTCACTTGATCACTTAGATCAATTAGAACTTATTTCATGTTTATCAGTACCTCAAAAACACTTAACTAAATACATAATTTGTGTCAAAATCTGAATTAGGCTCTTATTATTAAGTATTGTAGTTAGACCCTAGAGAAGTTTTCTCCCCCCAAAGCTTTGGAAGAATCCCCTTTCGCCAACTTTCCCAACATTATTTTTGCTACAGGGACAGCCTCACTGGATTAAATGAATAGTATCAATTATTCCATATTCTAAGAGGACGATACTCCCTATCCAAAATGGTAACCTTCCTTTATTGGACAATAGCCCTAAACTATATGCTATTCTCTCCTAGAGAAATACATTAAAGGTGGCAAATTGTTGTTGCACTTATTGAAAAGACCTTGATCTTTATTAAAAGTTTATTTGTTTGTTTATTTATTTATTTATTGAGAGAGAGAGAGAGAGAGAGAGAGAGAGAACAGAAGCAAGGGAGGGGCAGAGAAAGGAAGAGAGAGGGAATCCCAAGCAGGCTCCACACTGTCAGCATGGAGCCTGATGGGGGTCTCAAACTCATGAACTATGAGATCATGACCTGAGTGGAAATCAAGGGTCTGGTGCTTTACTGACTGAGCCACCCAGGCATCCCGTTGATCTTTATTCTTATGTACCAGCTGCTAGAAGGGCATGTACTCAATTTAGACATAGCCCCAGATACAGATACTTTTACAACTCCGGCCCTATTATTTGATTCTGCTCAGATCAGAGCCAATAGGAACAGTCTTTCAACACAGAAGACCATAGCCTTTGGATTATGTTTAGATTTTCTTTCTTTAAAACTTGGCTCTTAATGATCTGGTTGAGCTCACTTCAAGCCCTCCCACTCCTGGCTGTAGAGAAAAGTAGCACATTCTTTCTTACATGAGTGTTAGGGCTCTATTATTTCAAGCAAGGAGTGGCCTGAATAGGCTTCTGACCCCACTGGCCAATTATTGCCCAAAAGAAAGGCCAGCGATAAGCCTTTTAGCCTTTTTCTTATTATTTTTTTCTTTTTCCAAACAAGTTATGTCTTTGCTAGATATTCTCATTTTTTAGTTGGTTTATAAATAAATAACAGTCCCACACAACTTGTTACTGTTTCCTCAAAGTGCATTTCATAATGGTTTCTCTGGGAACACACAATAGAAAGAAAGTATTCTTCTCAAAGCTAAAGATGCTTTCAGTGTTATGTTGATGTTTTATTTTGCCCAAGGTGTGTGTCTGGTTAGCTTTGGCTAATTCAAGCTAATAACTAAATGGAGTAGAATTTTGAGGCCTCACTGCTTTTATCTGGGTTTCCAGTGGGTTCGAAATAATTTTCTCAAAGTCATCCTGGATTTCTTGACAGAACTCCCTAATTATACCTTACAGAAGGGTGGCCTGGATGTCATTGGACATGTGCCTTGATGGGGTCCCCAGCTTCTGCAAAAAGACATGGACTCTAGCTCCAGCTCTGGAGTCTGCTTAGGCATTGAAGGATGAATTCAATGGTCCAAGGAATAGCCATTCTCAATATATTTGTCATCACTACCCAATATCGATCAAAAGCTAGGTGGAACAATATTTAGAGAAGATTGCCAAGTTTTTCCAATGCCAATTATTCTGAATTAAATCCCTGGATTCAAGCTGATAAGCAGAGGCTGGAACACTGCTTTTTATTATGCCAATCATCTCTGTCTTCTCTTTCCCCCTTTCCAGAAGAACTCCTTTTCTCTGTATCATGTCTGTGTATGTGCCACTAGCCTACATCGAGTTATTTTAATAAGCAGCTTCATGTATCTTGTTGTATGAATTTTAAAGAAGTTGTGATAATTGATCATTATATTATGTATTTGTAAGGATCCCAGGGAAAGTTCCTGTCTGGTCTGAGTACCAAGAACAATTAGACTTCCCCAGGAAATTTGGATTGTTAGTATCTCATGGACACGTGAATTGTATAACTGATAAAGTTTCTCTTTTCATGTTGGCAGCCAGATTTATGGCCCAGGTATTACACATGTGTGGGTTATTATGATATGCATTTTTAGACTCATTCCTGGCTCTGCTTCATCTCCACTCTTGTTTTACTTTCTTCTCTTGCCCTACTTTTAATGGATGCCATTGGGTCATCTTTGATGTGTCTTGTTAGAGGCTGCTTCAAATATTTTCAGGAATAGAGCAAAATATGAAAATAAACACACATACATAAATAAAATAATCTCAAATAGAGTTTTGAAGAGAGTGTTGCAGATTGGTTGGTGAAGAGAAAATAGAGGTTTCCAGACGCAGGAAGCAACATGAACAAACATAAAATCTTCCTTATTACAGTTAAAGTCATGTAGCAAAGCTATTCAACTGAGATCTCTAAAATAGCACGTGGAAAAAGATGCATGGTATAAAATGAAATTGCTTTTAAAATCTCTCAGCCTGAAATATTTTATTTCAGGAATAAATTTGGTAAAATATTTTAGTTACTCTACACTGGAATGAAACTTAGAAGTTCTCTGAAAAAATAAAGGGAATTGCGATAAGAAAATCATACTGGTATCTTTAGATTAATATATCTTCCTATGTTATTTAAATACTTCAAAAAGAATTAGGTGAAAATATTTTTTCAATTTTATTCATGCCTTCCAAAGGTCATGTCTACATCTATGTGAAAAACAAACATGGGAAAACACTGAATATTTTATAGTGAGATTAGGTCTAAATTGGAAACTCAGACGAATAATGACGAATGGCAATAATTCTAAGATAAGAAACATTATGTCTACTTAATTTACCTGGAGGTTTTATAATCTCAAAGCTCCATTTTCATTGGTTAGTTCCATGAGATTAAGGGCTTTCTGTCTAGTTTATTATTGCTATATCCCAAGTATACAGCCCATTGCCCAGAACATCGTAGATAATCAGTATATATTTGCTGAATGAATGAGTGAATGAATGAATGAATGAATGAAATTGTAAGTTTAGGCTGTATTTGTACAGTCAGGATGAAATTGATTTGACCTGGGAGAAGCAGTGACAGGGACTTTAGTTTTGTCCTGTTTGGAGAATATAGGCTAAGGTAAAATTCCTTTTACAGTTAATATCCCAGACAGCTATTTAAATGTTACCATTTCTGTGATTATTTGAAGACCTCTCTCCTTCCACAGTGTGGAGCCTACCCCAAGATGGTTGTTTTGTGAAATAAGTATCCTGTTGCTGTTAGAATAATGAATGCAAATGTTGTAAGGAACTTTAAGACCATCAGCTCCTCCCCGTGGAGGGGAGAGGCTAGTGACTGGGAGGTGATACTTGTGGCCCAAATCACTTGGCTCCATTTTCATGGAGGCTGTGTGGCACAGCAGTTATGCACACTCACTCTGGAGACAGACAAGTCACCGCTAGAGTCTGTCTCATCTGTAAGTTGAGGATAATAGTTCCTACTTCATAGGATTGTTCAGAGAATATGATGAAATAATGAATGTAAAATATTTAGAAGAGTGCTTGGTATTACTGAAAGCACGAGTTCCAGGGTATGGCCAAGTTGTATTACCTTTAGAAAGTAAAGTATAATTATCCTGAGAGTTCAAAGTCATCTTCCCATATGATATTTTCCCTGATGCCCAAGTAGAATGGGTTGCTTCCTTTTCTAAAACACCTAATGGTGTTTTACATGTATGTTGTTCCCCACCTCTCAAATACTGAGCTTTATAAAGGCAGGGTATGCCTGCATGGTGGGAAATTTAAAATTGTCTGTTAATTTTACTTGAGTAATTATCAGTATTATCCTTAAATGAAATTAATGCAGTGGTCTGAGACCAAGGCATTGTACCCACAGATGACTTAAATGATTAGTTTGATTATTCAAACTATGAATCTTTTGTCCTTACTCAACTGTTTCAGAGAGGAATAATTTAGTCACGCTGGTTATTTGTCTAGATAAGGGCTTTTTCAGACTTGGCACTATGGATGCTTTGGTCTGGATAATTCTGTGTCCTGTGCAATGTAGGAATGTTAACAATATGTCTGGTCTGTACCCACTACCCATCAGCAACGCTTGCCTTCCCCAACAGTTGTGACAATAAAACATGTCTCCAGACATTGCTACATGTGTCCCAGAGAGCAATATTATCCCCAGTTGAGGGCCACTAAAATAGATGACATCATATAGTTGCTTCTCTTTGTTACATTTATAATATATCTCTGGAATATGGTTTGAAATAAGATAGTGGAGTCTTCTTTCCAAGACTACCTAGAAACAGAGAATGATAATTTTCAGTTCTGGAAGGTATGGAGACTTGGATCAAATGACCTTTTCAGGTAGCTCTCTCTATTCTCTGGATTGAAGATCAGAAGTCCCACAGGCTTCCTTGGGTTGGTGGGGGCAGCCCTGAATGTTTGCCCTATTATGATGTATTATGTAAGGACTCCAGCCAAAATTACTGGAAAGCAATTACAAATCTTGCTTCCTTTAAAACATCTTGCCTTGTTTATCAGTCTTCCAATTTGTCATATTTGCCCTGTCCTTCCTCACTGCACAGAGCATTCTGAGTCATTTTCTAGGTCTATTGAATACAGTAGGACAGGAGATTTGCGGTGGCTGTGGCTGTACACACGTCTCAGAGCCTCTCTGCACATCCAGTGGCTAACACACCTGGTGCTTAGAACATATCTAAGCATGGCTGCTATAGCCAACTTCTAGCACCCACTCCAGCTCTCACTGGCTGCTCCACCCCACAGACAATCAGAGCATTGTACAGAACAATCCCAGAGTTGTTCCAAGAGCATAGCCCAGGGCCCAGGGGGGTTGCTGTTAATTTGTGGCACTAGATCAAGAATGATATGGCAGTAGCTTTATGAATATGCTTAGGAAAGACTTGTATCAACAGCACCTGAGGATCTGGCCCTTTCAGCCTTCTACTCTCCCCGAAAACAATGCTGTATGTATTTGAGGAGTTGGACATGTTCTGGGAAAACATGCATTAGGAATGCACCCAAGCCCACAGTGGCCTCTGAGTCTGTTGGCACATCCCTTGGTATTCCTCTGCCCCAGGTACACGTCATTACACAGGCAGAGGAAAGTAAGATTGTGCGTGCTTTGTTAAATGCCTATTTGGCTTCTTGGTCAGGGTGGGGCCATGGAGTCACAGGAGGCTATGAGGAAGCTAAGATGGCCGCCAATGCTTCCCGTTTCCAGAAAGCGTCCCCCAGCTCCATCCAAAACACATTTGAATGAAGACTTTTCCCAAACTCTGGTCACCCTTCAATGATACATGTGATCAAGTTAAAATAAATCACACTTAACGGGTGAGGTACAAAAGAAGCCAACTTCAGAACATCCACAACATAGTAAAGGCAGAAAAATACTAGTGACAAGGAAGATTAGCTAACGGAAGAGGCAACAATAAATGAACCCATAACCTTTTTCCAGATGTATGGTTTTGACTTAAACACAGATAAAGTGGAATTGTGAACAACATTTAGAATGAACTCACAGAGGATTCCCACTTATTTAAGAATTTTTTTTAGCACTAAGTTTATATGAAGCATGGAAGAATATTTATTTTGAACATTAGTGACTTGTGTTGGCACAACGTTTTTATTGACTATTATTCCAAGCTATGGCTTTTATATTTTCCTGTTCTCTTTGACTGATATTTAATGAGTATATTTTAAAGAACACTTTTGCTATTTTATGGCCAGGGTGCCAGCTCCAGCAACTGGAAATTTGTAAAACTGTATAATATAGCCCTTCCAACATGGTTCCATCAGTTATACACCAATAAATAACGGTGATTTCAAGGATGATTAATCATAATCATTATAAAGCACTTTGGCCAAGCCAACATCTGTTTCCATGGATACAGCTGCTGGCCATCCAGGTTTTGTAATTTATATGTTTTAGTTATTGTTCCCAGATGACTGTGAGCACCATTCTACACAATATGACCTTTTAACTTTAGGCCCCAATGGACTCTGTGGTTTACATGCAGCCTGTAGTTCTTTTGAGAAGTTTTTATTGGGAATTTGTAGGGCTCTGAGGAAATGAAGCAGGAAGATCTTCCCATCCTAGCTTCCTTGAAGAGACAGAGTGAAGAAAAGCACAGCGGTAACGACGTCAGTAACAGCCAACTAACTGGCGACATTGTCAGTGCATCAGAGATCTGAAGACCCACAAGGTACTGGGGACACTGAGAAGGAGGTTGGAATGGCTTGCTCTATCTCATACTGAAACTGAGTGGAAAGTTGGTTCACAGCCAGATTCCCCCACTCTCAGCCTAGGGCTCATCTTTTCCTCAATTATTTTAGACAAACAGGTTTTATTCAGTTCTTCACTGAATGAATGTTTACTAAACCACACTATATGCCAAGCTCTAGGCTCCATGCTGGCAAGTTAATGGCAAGTCAATGAGAGGAGTCATAGCTTGTCTTGGTTTTTACCTGTGTGGCTCAGAATGAGTCTAGTGGGGGAAGGCTTGCATTAAGCAAATAGTGACACAGGTGAATGGACAGTTAAGCTGTGACAGGTGTTGAGTCCGTGAGAGCTATCATATCCTGAAGGGCTATCATTGGGCATTAGGTCTAGTTACAGAGGTAAGGACAGGTTTCCCTGGAGGCAATGTCACCTGAGCTGAGATCTGAAGAAGGCATTAACTTTGTGAAAATGAAAGAAAGAGCATGTCAGGGACCAGCATGTGCAAATGCCCATGGCAAAAGGAAGCCCGGTGAGTACTGGCACTAAAAGAAGTTATGACAGGAGTTTAGAAAAATGGGACAAATGATCAGGGGCTTGATTATATAGGACTTGTATGGTCCATAATGAAATATTCTGTCTCTGTTCTATTTACAGAAAGAACTCCTACGTCAAGAACTAGCTTGACGAGGTTGTATCAGTATCAGGAGGAGCAGCTGGGGACTAGTGGCTGGAGCCCCTCTAGCTGGGAGGGTGGAGCCATGCTTGGGTCTTTTGCACCTTTAAACACCCTACTGTGATTTTTTTTCTACATTTTTTTTTTCCTGTGAAGTCCAAATATTGAGAATGGCAAGAAAGCCCTGAAGTCTTGTCTGTGATTGGATAGTCCTTTTCACATGATGCAGGTGTCCAGGGTTCTGGTCTCCTCTCAGCAGAGGAGGGAGACTATGCGGTAGACTGTTGTCACAGGGCTGAAAGAATAGGCTTAGTGTAGACTTTTCTCTTTCTATGCATAGGAATCAAAGCATAATTTAATCAGAGAGTGAAATCCCATCACCGTAACCAATTATGCTGGTTAGAATAAAGTCACAGATACTGCCCACACTCATAGAGCCTGGATTATAGAAGGGCGTGAACACCAAGAAACAGGGATCATGGAACCAGTCTGTCTACCACACTATCCATGTCCTAACCTCAAAGACACATACACAGGGACTGTCTGTATAAAACCTAGGTGAGTTTTGTGCTCTTTCTGACTGTTTGAATCAGACACACTTCTGGACATGGTATGGTTCCCACCTAAGAGGATTATGGGAGACTCAATAGCAAGTCAAGATTCCTTGGCGGGAAGGAAATCCTCTAGCCTAATTCTTTGCAGAATGAATGACAAAAGGAACATCAACTGTTGTGGGTGATGAGGGAAATAGGAGGGTCTCTGGGGATTTTCACCCTGCTTTCCTTAGAAGGGAATCAGCAAGGAACGAATAGGGAGCTTGGTTGTAAAGGCAGGAGAAGGCAGGTTTGCGGCAGGACAGGAGCTGGCTGCTCTGGATGCAGTTCTGGTTCTGTTGCCTCTGGTGGGTCATCTCTCCTCCAACGGGATGTGTTAGTAAACAAGCAACTTGGAATAGGTGATCTCTCAGTCACTCTCTCTCTTTGTGTGTGACTGTATGTGAGAGAAGACAGGGAGACAGAGAGAGAGAGAGAGAGAGAGAGAGAGAGAGAGACAGAGACAGAGAGACAGAACGAAGGAACAGACAGGGCCAAATCCTAAGCTTAGCTAGATGGTGAGGAAGGGAAAGCTAGAGCATGAGAGACTACAAATCCTAGATTATAGCCTTTGGCATTAATTTATCATCTTGTAAGAAAGGTAAGACTCAGTAGAAAATTGATTTGCCCAAAGTGTTGCATTAGTTCGTTTACCAGAGGTACCCGGCCCAGGGTTGACATCTGATTTCCAGTTTGTGCTTCATTACTTCCCCATGAGTCGCTAGGCTAAGAAGAGAGTTTTCTGGAAGCTTTCAGGGGGGTAGGAACAAAGGGAAAGGGGAGACCACTCAGAGGAGAATGGCAAGACCCCTAATTATAAACGAGGCCCATTTCTGACTTGTACTTGTGTATGATGGAGCTTTACTGCTTTGAATAGAACATTTCTATTCTGTAAAATATGACTCTTGTATAGACATTCTTCATCACGCAGGCTGGTCTTCCCTGTACCACTGCACATAGGAGGCAAGGAGCTTTTTACTTCGAATTATAATCCATCACTGGAAGGCTTGGTAGGCATGGTCCTCTGTGAAGACCTTTGGGGGCTGATGATCTCACTCTGGCACATTTTTGAGCCTTGTGAGTGGTAGTATGCAACCCGACGATAGCACAAGTCCCTGCCAGGACAGGGCTGCTGACAGCACTGTCACCTCTTTGTAGCCAAGGCCAGCCCCCAGTGTGTCACAGAAGAGAGAATTTCACTAAGCTTGCTTGCTCATAATCTTGGGGATGTGAGTGAAAACAACAATTAGTAGCAATTTTCACCCATCAGATTAGCAAAAATGAAAAAGATAAATAGCTGGTAGGATACAAATGGTATCGTCACTTTGGTGAACAATTTGAAAGTTTCCAAAAGAACTACAAGTGCACACACATTTCATTTATAAATCTATACCCCAAAGAGGAAACTCATCTAACTGCATAAGCAGACCCGCGCAAAGCTGTTTCTCACTCAGCATTGTTTGTGAGAGCAAACATTTGAAGCAACCTAGATGAAAAAGACATAATGAAATATACCAACAGAATAAATATAATGGGGTTTGTTCATACAATGGAACATAATCCAGAGGTAAAAAAAAATGAATACGGTCTCTCTACATAAACATGGATAGATCTCACGAACATAATATTAAGTGGAAATATTGCAGAACAATATTTTATGATGTAATTTATTTAAATGTGGAAAATCAAGACAAAAATAAAAGTATGCATTATCTATGAATACATAAATATATATCTAATATATAAGTATATACAATAAATATACATATTTAATAGATAAAATATATAAAAACATGTATATAAATATAAAATATATATATACGTATATATATATATATGTATATATACGTATATATATATATATATATGTATATATCCAAGTATAACAATGGATTGGAAGGTTGAATAGCAAAGGGCTGGTAGGAGTTGCTTCTGAGAAAAAGGGAGGAAAAAATACAAGACTAAGGGGACTTTAATTTGATTTTTAATGTATTATTTACTTAAAAAAATTTTAAAATATCAATATATGATCATTTATGTGTATGTGTGTGCGTGTGTGAAAGAGAGAGAGATACACAGGAACAGATTTTTAATTTCAACTTTTGAGATTTTAAAAAATATCTCAAAAATCTAATTAATGAAGAAGATCACTATTTCTTACCAATGGGGGGAATGTGAAACTTTGCCAATCTACTCTTTTAACTAGAGTGAGAGGGGCGCCCTGAGCTGCAAAGTTTCAGGGGGAGAGCTTCAGCAGAACTGGGTTCAGGACATGTGCCAGTATACAACATGAAACTATGGATGGGTAACTAAGTCCAGAAATGACCCCTTGGCAAACACATTCAGGTACATTTGGAAGCACAAAACCTTTCAAAAATAATGTGCTCAGAGAAGACTTTAAGTAAACAAACACTTGCTGAATTGGATATGCATGATGATCGCAGCTAATTGTATTTTTAATAGAATTATTCTTTGGTGTCTAGGAAAAGGAAGTTGAAAAGCAGGAAATAAATTATTTTGTACATTAAGTCTAAATTTCAGACTGGTTCCGATTGTGCTGGAAATTGCTTTGTTGAAGGTTTTTCTGCTGTTCAGATGGGTGGCCATGGAACAAAAGCACTTAGTGAATTAGAGGGGAACCAATACGCTTATAATTTTGAAGGCAAAGGCAGGGATTTGCAGAAATAAACATTTCCATTCAATAATGTCCAGGAAACCAGACCCCTTGCTGCTCGGATTGCTAGAGTAAAAGAAAAAAAGAAAAAAAAGAAAAAAACCCCAAAGACACTGCTGGAAATCCTCTGATTTCTTTTAAACTGGAATGATCGAGATAGTTTAAGGAAGATGTAATCTGATTTATTTACCTCAGAGACCTGTTTTTGCTGCCTATCATTAAAGCTCTGTTTCAGGAGCAAATGATTCCAAGTATTAGTAGTGATTCTGTGTGTGATTGTATATGCAGGGCACACAATCGGTGTAGAGTCAACACTTCCCCTTCAGCGAGGAGGTGGTAAACAACAGAAGAATGGCTTTGTTTCTTGTCTTGGAACTGCCTCTTGCTCCCCAGCTCATCCCTCATTTTGGTTCCAGATGAAACCTCTCAAGGAATCTCGGATGCCATTGCTCCCTTTCTTGGAAATGTTCAAGAAACCTCACTTTCCACTGAATTAAGATCAAACTTAAGGGCCTATGCCGGTGCTCTTTCCTACTGTTATTCCCCACTGTTCTATAGCATGCCAGGCCAAGTGGTTTGTTTTATTCCAGTTTTATTGAGGCAGTCTAAGTGGGTTAGCTGGGGATGTTTTCTGAGTATTTCTCACCTTTTGCTCATTTTTTTAATCCTTTACCTGTCTTCCTTCTCTTGTTCATTTTATCTGTTCTAGACATTACAAGAATTGTCTTAAAATTCATAGCCTCCATGAAACCTTTCTTAATTCCATCCAGTGGAGACACTATACTTCTTTCATGGCATCTGAACAATGGGTTATCTGTATAATTGTGGGTTTTTGAGTATTAATCGAGCTGTTCTCACTCAATCTCAAGCTTCTCCTGCATTGAGTTTATGACTTACTCATATTTATGTCCCTTACAGCAGGTAGCACCATGCCTTACAAATACCATGTGCTTAGTTAATATTTAATTATTACCTGATTGGGTAAGCAGTTGTATGGGAAAGTTGGCCCTAGTCAGCTATTAACTGACCTGAATTCAAATATCAACTTTCCAATTGTTTAACAAACTGAAGACCAAGCAAGTGACTTTATAATCTGGGACCTATGCTCTATGTGGCAATTTTCCTGGAACAGGCCAGGCACAGAAGTCTGCTTGTTTTCCCGCTGTGTTTTGTGGAGATTGCTTCGGTGACATGGTGAAGCCAGAGCTCAGTGACCTCCAGGAGTTCTCATCATGTGGGATTTTGCCAATTTACTTGGAAGGCAAAAGATTTTCTTTCAGGTCAATGTTTCTAACTCCATGGCGTCAAGGATATTGTACAGGGTATTTGTTGTACATGACTGTGGTTTATTTGCTGTGGTTTAGGAAGACTCTATGGCATCAATATTGGCATATTTGGATAGGCAGGTATGGTGTAGGGTGAAATGACCTTAGGACTCAGGTCCTCAGAATCCTTCAGGATGTCTGTTCTTTGCCTGAATTATCTATAATGTGGACTTTTGTTTATTTAATTAATTTAATTTAGTGATTTATTCTTTGTCCTCCATAACTAATTTTAAGTTGTTTGTGGCCAACGCATATCAAAACAGTGAAATATAAATAGGAGAGACAAATGTTAAGATTAGAGCAAATTAAGTTTGCATCAGAGGAAAGTTAAGATGGGCGGGAAGATGAGAGGAAGAAGAAGAAACCTGTGTTCACACTATATGGATCTTTACAGTTGTGAGAGATGAACAAGAAATTGGGCTCATGTTGGCAACCTGGATGAAAACGAAAGTTGCCTGGGACATAGTCTCAATGCTTAAGAGCATGATATCAACCTTGGTGAGAAACCAATAGTTTACCAGATGAAAATCTAAACTAAAATGACCATGGAGGGTTTCTGGGTGGTTCAGTGGGTTAAGTCTCTGAATTGATTTTGGTTCAGGTCATGATCTCACGGTCATGAGATCAAACCCCGTGTTGGGCTCTGTGCTGGGTGTGGACCGGCTTAAGATTTTCTCCTTCTTTTTCTCTCTCTCTACCCCTCTCTCATTCCCTCCCCTGCTCACTCGTTCATGTGCTCACTCTCTCTCTTTTTCAAGGAAAATTGCTCACAGAAATTCCCCCAAGGACAGTAGATGACATCCTCAACAGTACTGCACAAAGCTATGTGACATTAGTATCGTTTCTCAGTAAATTACAGCAACACAATTCAGTAAAAGGGCCACTATATCTCAGGGAAAGTGTGCCCCTTCCTGAGGGAATAGCTTGATTTGAGGGCAAAACCTGAAATGCCAGGAAGAATGGAAAGACTATCAAAAAGTCCTTCATAAATATCTCCTTCTTCAAGCAGGCTTTGTATGGGAGGTGAAAGGCATAGAGTTCATGATTGCATTTTTTATAAGCTCACGAGGGATTCTTCATTATTAATTGAGGGTGCATTATTAATTATTAATTGGCCCTTAGTCACATTGTATGCCAAATTATCCTCATTATCACCACCTCCACCAACCTCACCTTCATCCTCAGAAAGTATCTATTTAGCTCCCACAGTGATATGCACATAGTTGGTGATTAACGAACATGAATTGAATTAACTGCGCTAGGGGCCAGTTGAAAGTAAACCCCAAGTTTATTTGTCTTTAGAAACTGACCATTAAATAAGCATTAGGGATGTATGAGGGGTAAACAGAGTCTTCCATAATCAAATGCATCATCATGAAATACCTAGTTTGCAAGTCAAGGGGAAAATGGTTCTAAGAATTATATCCACAAAGTGAGACTTCAGAAAGTTTTAAAATGACAACGAAGTGGTGGTCAGAAAATGTATTCTAGACAAGGAGCAGTGTTTGGGAGAAGACTCAGCAGGGAGAGCATTCCTAATTTCATTTCAAGAAATCCAAGTCCACAAAAGTGATGAAAATGGACATTTCTACAAAGACACTTTCATTTTACCCTAAAGCTGTCGCACCTAGTAGAGATTAGTATCTAGTGAATCCTTGAAAGAGACCCAGGGTGGCTACTGGAAGACCTCAAAGTCACAGCACCAGGACTAAGAGTGTTTTCGGATTTCAAATCCAAAGCTTTGAAAGTCAGTTTCCTGCCTCTCAAGTCTGCTAAAGATATATTTAATAAATATTATACAGGGAAGAACAGCCCCTCCACTGGCTGACTCTCTTCCTCCTTACCACCTTGTCCAACTATGCCTCTTTTATTTTTCAATTCCGTCTCATCTTGTTTTCCCTTCGTGGCAATCCGTAAAGGTAGAACACAGCAACATTTAACGGATGTTGGTACTTATGGATTGATTCTTCAATTTGGAGAATGAGGTGAAAAAAAAAAAGAAGAAAAGAAAAGAAAAAAAAAAACCCTGTTCTCTGAAGAATGTTGCAACAGTTCCTGACAAAGCAGGAGCAACATAACATATATTTGACATTATCAGTTATGACTTGAGTTCAACCGTGAGTATCAAATACCAGAAATAATTGCAGCTTAAGTAAGACAGATGATGTGCAGTGGATGTCTAGGGGTGACCAGAACGCTAGGAGAGCAGACCTGTGGTGTCATCATGTCCTAGGATTCTTCCTACTTTGCCTGTCTTATCGCCGGCTGCTGGTCACTACATCAACCCATGAACTGAGTTGCTTCGTGGGGCTCTAGGCATTACACCCACCGAAGGCTGGCAGCAGAGGGAACGGGAAGAAGATGAAAGGCTACACGTCACTTTTAAAAGAGTGGTCTTCCCCATAAATACAGAGAGCAAACTGATGATCACCAGAGTGAAGAGAGGTGGGGGAATGAGAAAAATGGGTGATGGGGAGTGGGAGATACAGGCTTCTAGTTACAAAATGAATAAGCCATGGAGATGAGAGGTACAGCATAGGGAATGTAGTCAGTGGTCCTTTAACAGCCTTGTATAATGACAGATGGTAGCTACACATGTGGTGAGCACAGAATAACGTGTAGACTTGTCATATTACTATGTTGTGCATTTGAAACTAATGTCACATTGTGCCTCAACTATACTTCAATAAAAATAAATGAAAAAGAAATGGTTTTAAAGCTGTCCAGTTGGGTCATATAAGGCTTTGATTTACATCACATTGCTCAGAGCTTGGCCGCAGGCTGCAGAAGAGCTGGGAAATGAAAACTGGTCTCGGAGGCGCTGTGCCCCACTAAAAATGGGGATTCCACTACCGAGGAAGGAAGGAAGGAAGCCACACAAGATTTGGACTCAATTATTATAATAAGGATTTCTAGTTTCTGATGATTATAGACTTCAGACATTTTTTTCCAATGTAAATAGTTTTCTCATTTAGGTTACTGTTTCTGGGTTGCCTTAAACTCTTGACTTCATTCAGATAGATATCAATCTCATTTCACATGTTCTTACAAAAAAAAAAGTAAAAGAAAATGAATGGATTGACATCTCATTTCTTTGTTCACTCTCAAACAAAGTTGATTAAAAACTCTCAAAATGTTTGTGATAAATGTTACTTTTAAATATCCTGATATTTATTTATTTCCTAATATTGTTCCCATTTTTTTTTTTGCGTTTATAGTCTTCACCATTTACTTGTATTTTGAAAACCGAGGACTCTTTCTGACCCCATGTGAATTTATATCATTGTTTTCTTTCTTTTTGGCAATAATTTTTGTGTGAGATTAAAACTACTTACCTTCAAATACTTCATGTCAAATTTAATTATGCCTGAATTCAGAACCACTTTTAATAAAAGATGATAAAGAAAGAGGGGTACCGTCATTTTCAGTTTCTAAATTTGACTCCATGGCACAGGGTTTCTGATCTTCTTTAAGTTAGACATGGGTGAAAATTGCATCCTACAAATCACAACGTAGATTAGGAAACATCTGAAGCCCCTTTCCTCTTCATTCTTTCTTGTTAAAAATGGGCCCCTGCCTTCAGAATTCCTTCCATACTTTTTCTCCTCTTAAAAGATGGCTTATTCATCAGGTATGAAAAGCCCTTATGGATGCATCTACTTCTAGAATTTTCCACCACCCATCAGACTCATTTAGCTCCATTTGCTTGTTATTCTCTTAAAGTTGTTACTGAAAAAAAACTTTATTTTTGAACATAGGCAAAATGAAACAAGTAGTATCTGTCAACATAACAGCTTCCTATTTGCCTAGTTTCTAAATAATACCACATTTCACTGAATTTAAAATATATTATTATCTTATGTACCTCTAAAAAAGAAAAAGCGCTCTTAAATATAAGACAGTATCAATTGTTTAGAAAGAGAGAGAGGACACAGGAGTGGGGAAGAGTGGCGGGGGCGGGGGGCGGCGGACAGAGAGAACCTTAAGCATGTTTCATGCTCAGCACAAAGCCCAACATGGGCTTGATCCCACAACCCTGGGATCATGACCTGAGCTGAAATCAAGAGCCAGACTCTGAGCTGACTGAGCCACCCAGGTGCCCCAAGACGCCTTGTTAAGTTGCATCCTGACTTCACACTGTTGACATGTCTTTTATTATTTTTTTTTACTTTTATTTTTTTAATGTTTTTACTTATTTTTGAGAGAGAGAGAGAGAGAGAGAGAGAGAGAGAGAGAGGGAGAGAGAGAATCCAAAGCAGGTTCCAGGCTCCAAGCTTCCAGTACAGAGCCCTATGTGGGGCTCAAACTCACAAACTGAGAGATCATGACCTGAGCCGAAGTCAGACGCTTAACTGACTGAGCCACCCAGGCGCCCTGACATGTCTTTTAGAATTGAAAAAATGCAGTATTTGTCTACATAAATACATATTTTTACAGTTACAATCATAGAATATGGACCTCTCTTTTTTCTTTTTTCCCACTCAAACTATAAACCATAAACATTTTCTATATTTCTACATTTACTTTATAATTACAATTTTAATAACTACATAATTTTCCATCAAGTTGATACACTATAATTTACTAAACCACTTTGCTGTTGTGCATTTAGGGTGTTTCTAAGTTTTTGACAATAAATATACTATGCATGGAGGTATTTTTATACTGTTGAGTAATTTACTTGTCTCACTTCCTGGATGGATCAAAAGATTCGTGAAGATTTGTATAGTTCTTGCTATTTTTCCATGGCTTTCCAGAAATGTACCAATTGCCATTGCCTCCAGCAGTAAATGAGTACCCCAGTTCTTCAGGAACTACTCCAAATGTTGAGAGCTATTAAAAACCCCAGCTTTTTTCCTAGTCTAAATGCTTCATAAGTGTTTCCTTAATTTGTATTTATTTGAACTAAGAAGGGCAAACATTTTTCCTCACTCTTGTTTATCAAATTCTTTCTTATTGAAGCTTGTTTACTAACCACTTATAGTTTTGGTTTCCATTCCTTACTTCCATTTGACACTAGGGCAGTTTTAAAAATAGTTGTGCTGTTGGTGTGATAGAAAAAAAATCTAGTCTTTATTTTAAATAAAATCAAAATTGTGGTGGTGGCCGAAGGGGGTGATGTGGAAAAAGAGGTGTGGTGACCCTGGTTTAGCAGAACGACTGGGAATCTCCTGAACCTGAAATTATCTGTTACAGTAACAATAGGAAATTAATACAACATTATTAACAGGAAGTTTAGAAACTATAGACAACAAAAAAGGAGAAAATGAAAGTCACTCATACAACTTCATAGCTCTGTCTTTGGAGAGGGCCTAGAAGCATGGCGTCCCAATACCAGCAAGTATCTCGTCCCCAGATTTTGCTATGGAAAGGAACATGTAGTAGCTTTGCAGTGGAGGTACCTGGAAGACCCCACTTTAACCAAGTGGTCAAGATCAACATCACCAGCGGTAAGTCATGCTGTCGTCATATACCCCCCAATTTGATGTAATGAGAAAGCCACTTTATATTTGTGATATTCTTCTCAAAAACCTATAACTTCAACATAAGCATGAGAACAGAACAGGAAAAATCCAAACTGAGGCACAGTTTATAAAAGATCTGGCCAGTACTCCTTAACATTGCCAAAGGTTATGATAGAAAAGATAGACTAAGAAACTGTCATAGACCAGAGAGACTAAGGAGATATGATGGCTAAAAGCAAAGTACAATCCTGGAAAAGAAAAAGGGCATGATTTGGAAAAACTGGCAAAATCTAAATAAAGCCTGGAATTTGGTTAATAGCGAGGTAGCAATACCAATATCCCAGTTTTAGCAAATGTACCATAGTTATGGAAGATGTTGACATTGGGAGAAAGTAGGTGAGAGGTCTACAAGAGCTCTTTCTACTATCTTTCCAACTTTTCTGTAAACTTAAAATTATCCCAACATAAAAAAAAATGCCTTTCACATACCATCACTCAAAAATTGCTATTAATATTTTATAAAATTGAGATTAAACTCTGTAATTTTAGTAACCAGATTTTTTTTTATTAACTTGTCAGCATGTTAAGACTTTATCCAACTGATAGAGCCAGGAGAGACATCTCCCTTTTTGTAGTCATTATAGTTCTCTGATGTCCTGAAGGAGATAGTGACTGGCATGTAGAATCATAGATTGTGTGATCATAGGACATCCACTCTATAATGAGAGGTAGGCAGGCCCTGTCTGGCATTGGTTTGGTCCAAACCTCTCTCCACTTGTAGAAGAGAGAGCTTTCACAAAGATTTCATAAGCTTTAACATACATTCCACCTTAACATGTTGTGGACACAATTGTTGACACAGTTGTGCCCCTCCTAACACTTACAGAACAAGAAAGACAAGAGGAGAGGTCCTGTTGCTTTAACACAAGAGCATTGTCTTCCTCTATAATCCATAATTTATGATGCCACCAAGAGATCTGACCTTGTACTTCGAAGAAAAAAAACCCAGATGACTATTTACTACTTGCCAGTCACTAAATGTTTTATGCTCATCGTTTAATCCTCAAAGCAATCTTCTGAGGTAGGAAATATACTCATCCCCATTTCATACATTTATAGAGAGAGCTTAAGTAACTTGCCCAAGGACACACACTTAAGTGGCAGAGCTAAGCTGCAACCCAGGCAGCCTGGCTCTAACCCGAATATTTGATCGTTGTACAACGTGTCTCCTGAAGGAACAGTTACCTAAATTGGGAGTTAGCAGAGAAGTCACAGAACTTATTCTACGGTGATTATTGTAGATCAAAAACAATAACAGCAACAGCAGCAACAAAACCCTCCTGCAATTGTCTTGTGTTATCGACCCATTCCGCTTCGAGGGGATAATGTTAGAGCAGCCAGCAGGAAAATGTAAGAAAGTACACGAGAAAGTTCTCTACCACTCCTACTCTAGTTAATACTAAACCTTTGTATGATAGACATTATTTTCAATATCTGTCATAAATATTTTCCTGCAACATCATTTTTGATGACATCATAATGCATCACATCGGTGCATTGGACTCTAAAACTTTTGCAAGTTCAGAAAAGGGGGTGTGGTAATTTTCTTTGAAATGCTTTCTGTAAAATGCTATGTGACTCTTAAGCATCCTATTATATTTTATTTAAAAAAAATTTTTTAATGTTTATTTATTTTTGACACAGAGAGAGACAGAGCATGAGCAGGGGAGGGGCAGAGAGAGAGGGAGACACAGAATCTGAAGCAGGCTCCAGACTCTGAGCTGTCAGCACAGAGCCCAACGCAGGGCTCGAACTCACAGACCGCGAGACCGTGACCTGAGCCGAAGTTGGATGCTCAACCGAGCCACCCAGGTGCTCCTATTATAATATATTTTAAAAATTAAAGTTCTTTTCCCACAAAGATTCATATGTATCCATCTAGTTAGTTGATGCTGAAATGTAACAAAACGTAGATGTAATTTTCTCTTATCTTTGTTTCTGTCTTGCACATTTCTTTGTGAGTGGAATTAAATGACAACCAAAAATAGAAATGCATTTGTTAGCACCAGGTACCATTGTTCTGAAAGAAAGATATTTTCTCCATGATGGCAAACCTTCCTCACACTGAGTAATATACAATTGAATTTGCATGTTAAAAAAATGTGTGCACTGCTTTTTTATAATTAAAGATAAGATTAACCTGTGTGTCAAATTTTTCTCCAACAACAACTTGAAAGATTTTCATGTTAATTTCACTGAAAACAGTGTGAGAATAATGGGTAATTATTTTCTGCTGACATTCTCTCCCATTAGATGGAATGTGCATTTTGGAACTGAACTGTCAATTTTGATTTCAGCTTAGTTTTCACCTGGAAACTAAGTTGGTGCATTGAGATTATTTTCCCATTATTGTTTAATATGTACTTTCTTATGGAAGTGGAAGTAATTTGGGGCCATCCTGTCAATCATCCCCTCATAGTTTGGACACATATATGAGAAATACAGAAGGAAAGTCTAGAGCCATTTATTTCAGACAGTCTAACTTATTTACATACATAAAAGCCCTGATTTTGTACCCTTTGTTAGAACTGACCATGGCTTAAGTTGAATAATTTAAGGAAAATCTGTATAGTGCTGATGTCATGGACAAAAAGTCATTTTGTGTGTTTGTACAAATGAATCCATTCATTCATTTTTAATGCCATGCTTGTATGTATGTTGTATCGAGTGAATGGTATTCATCTAGGTAGCTCAGGATATAATGTCAGCTGATCTCATCTTTTTTTAGCCTTCCTAAGAATTAGAGGATCACATGAAGAAGTTCTGATTCATGTGATTATTAATTCATAAGGAGAACTTTATTTTCATTTTATACACTGGAAGGTTTAATAATAATTTTTAAGTGTATTATTCATTATTTAAACACTTATTATGTGCCTACTATATATAATTACCCTGTTAGGTGGAAAGAGGGATCTTAAGATATACATGACAAGATCTCTGAGCTCTAGGCGCCAACAATTCAACAGCCTATAAAGGTGTGTTTGGGTTTTATTTGATCAATTTGGGGGAACTAATTAATGTTTTTGACCAAGGGCATTAACATGGTGCTTTAGAGAATTGAAGCGGCTGTGGTTTATGGGCTCTACACCTTAGGAGATCATAGACTGGGCCACCTGGTGTGACAGTATTATGGCAGTATGGGGGGCAACTGAGGGTGGTGGCATTTAGACCGAGGAACCGGTCTGGAGGAGGAAAGTCTAAACGTACTCACAGCTGACTGGCTGACTGAAGGTTAGCATCTGACCGAAAGGATGAATTATTGTAGAAATATGCTCAAGTCCAGGAGAGACTCTGGGTCGGAGTGAAGGTGGTAGTTGTTTTGAACTACTTGAACATAGAAGCTGGTGAGGTACTCAGTAGGCAGGTGAGCATAGAGGCTGAGACATGGAGAGATGATAGGGAGATAGTTTCTGGAATCCATTTCCTATAAAAAGAATTTGGAATTCGGTAGCTGTCAGAGTCGATAGGATTCATGAGGGCAGTTGCTTTCAAACACTGTTGACTACGACCCATAGTGTATCTTATTACATGTATGTGTTTGAATATGAATATTTATATATGATATATACCCACATAAATTTATATATAATCTTCATAAAAACTTATGCCCAAATTTTGCCCTCATTACATTTAATGCACTTTGGTGATTTAAAAAATCTTCTTTTATCAAAAAAAGTCATATGAGGACTTTAAGAGACAAAACAGATGAACATAAGGGAAGGGAAGCAAAAATAATATAAAAACAGGGAGGGGGACAAAACAGAAGAGACTTATAAATATGGAGAACAAACTGAGGGTTACTGGAGGGGTTGTGGGAGGGGGGATGGGCTAAATGGGTAAGGGGCACTAAGGAATCTAGTCCTGAAATCATTGTTGCACTATATGCTAACTAATTTGGATGTAAATTAAAAAAAAAAAAAAGTACTGGTCAAAAGTGCTGACCCACTTAACAGATTTCATAATCTATGACTCAGTCACAGCCTGTAGTTGACAACACCTGTGGAAAACACAGCCTGTGCTGTGGATCCAGCTCCTGTGTGTGTTTCTTTGTCATCACACCCCTGCACTGGCTGGGAAGGGGGGGCTCAGCTTTGATTTCGAGCAGGCCAGTGTTGGGAGCTCTACTTCTGCTGCCCCTGGATACCGCTCCCACCTGAAACCGAACTGAGAAGCAGCAAAGCCCTTGAGTGAGGGTAAATCTTCTGATTCTTAGGGATCCAGGATGTGTAGAGTGTTTCTATTTTATACACGATAAAAAGAGAGGCAAGGAGAAAAAAGAAACGGTACAGGATAAGTGGATAAGAAAGGGATGAAGGAAAATTTACTTTGAAGTCACATCTCCAACTTTCTTCGTATATGTATGAAGTCAGATTATTGGCAATCAAATACTTGCAAAGTCATCAGATGAGCCAGAGCTCTTAAATCTATTTAAAAATTTTTTAATGTTTATTATTTATTTTTAAAAGAGAGAAAGAGAGAGAGCAAGCAGTGAAGGGGCAGAGAGAGAAGACACAGAATCCAAAGCGGGCTCCATCCAGGCTCTAAGCTGTCAGCACAGAGCCTGACATGGGCCTTGAACTCGTGAACCATGAGATCATGATGTGAGCCAAAGTCAGATGCTTAACCAACTGAACCACCCAGGCACCCCTTAAATCTGTTTTTATACTGAGTAGAAAGGTTGGAGGGTAGGATGTGCATTTGTGGTTGTGTATACATGTGTGTTTGTACACTTCTATGTTTTGTGTGTGTGCACACTTGTGTGTTTATGTATATGTGTGTGCATACTATGTGTCATTTGATTATTTTATTCAGTTTCATGACTCCGACCTTCAGTATAGACAGGCTGTCTGATATGCCTGCTTTAGACTCTGCCATCTGCTACTCTTATACCTCCATGTGGGAATCAACTATTCCCCTCCCAGGCACCCTCCCTGATTCATTAAAGATGTAAGTACTTGGTGTATCTTCTTTCTTCCTCCCACTAATTCTGTCATCATGTTTGGTAGCATCACATGATATCCACATAGACAGTGCACTCCCATACCCTACCCTCCATCCAAGATCTTCCTTCAAGAATCTCACTTCCCTCCTAGGTTGGTAAGTTAGTACCATAGCCATACTTACTCTCTCTTATCCAATCTCCACACTCCTTGACTCATTTTCAGTCTTAGCTTGATCTTAGATCATCATCTAAGATGACCTTGCATCTTATTTCAGTTGTAGAAATAGAAGCTATCGGTAGAGAGCTTCAACATATTTCCTCACTTCATTTTCCAGCCCATTCACATTTTTGCTTCCGTATGCTGTCTTCCTCCTGCCACAATGGAGGACTGCCATTATCACTCCACCTGTTGCAGTAGATTCATATTATCTCATCTACTCAGGAGTATTGGTCCTGTGGTTCTATCTTTCGTCAACATAAAACTTTTCCCTCTGCTAGATTATTTACATCAGCTTACAAATAGGTTGAAGTATCTCCCATCTTTTAAAAAAGTTCCCTTTCCTTGAGAGAGTGGTCAATACTTGCTATCTTCACATTTTTTAATTAAAGTTTTTATTTATTTATTTTGAGAGAGAGAGAGAGAGGCAGAAAGAGAGAGAGAGAGTATCCCAAATAGGCTCCATGCTGTCAGAGTAGAGCCTGACACGGGGCTCAAACTCACCAACTGTGAGATCATGACCTGAGCCGAAATCAAGAGTCGAATGCTCAGCCTATTGAGCCACCCAGACGCCCTTTGCTATCTTCACTTCTTATTCTCGTATTCTCTCTTTAATTGATTTCATTCAGGCTTTCTCCCCCACTCCTGCACTGAAACTGTTGTTCAAAATCAGTTGACCCTTGAGCAACATGGGTTTGAACTGTGCAGGGCCACTTTGTATGTGGATTGTTTTAGATAAATATAGCACTATAAATGCATTTTCTCTTCTGTATGATTTTCATAATAACATTTTCTTTTCTTTAACTTACTTTATTTGAGAATATGGTATATATTATACATATACCATATAAAATGTGTTAATCAACTGCTTATATAATTGATAAGCCTTCCACTTAACAGTAGGCTATCAGTAGTTAAATTTGGGGGGAGTCAAAAAGTATATGTGGATTTTTGACTGTGCAGAGGGGCGGGGTGGTGCCCCTAACTTCCATGTTGTGCAAGGATCGACCGTATTACCAGTGACCTCCATCTATGAAAGTCCATTGGTCAGTTCCTTTCAGTCCTGGTCAGTTTATGCCCAGAGCATCTCATTATATCTATATCAACCACAGGGCAGTCTTAGAGTTAAGTCCATGTGTGGACATTTGGGAAAAAATCTTGGTTAAAAAAATTTTTGCATTGCGTTTTTTTCAAGTGGATAGAAAGATGAACCTCTGCAAATAGGTAGGGATTGATTCCTCCTTTGTTATTGAGTTCTGCCCCTGAGTAGCCTGCCCCTGAGTAGCTGGAGACTACACAGGTTCTACTGGAAGGGGTAGCAGAAATAAAAGAGGACAGGAGTCAAGGAGTAGTTTCTTTTTTGTTTTTTAATGTTTTTTAATGTTTATTCATTTTTGAGAGAGAGAGAGAGAGCATGCAGGGGAGGGGCAGACAGAGAAGGAGAATAGAACCTGAAGCAGGCTCCAGATTCGCAGCTGTCTGCACAGAGCCTGATGTGGGGCTTGAACCCATGAACTGTGAGGTCATGATCTGAGCTGAAGTCAGACGCTTAAAGGACGGAGCCACCCAGGCATCCCGAGTAGAGATAGTTTCTAATTTCACCACTATTAGAAACTGGCAGTAGGAACATGGGCAGATCATCTAATGTCATAATCCTTGGTGCTCAATTTCTCTTTCAGAATCAGGGATGGCACCAGAGGCTGGATGGTATCTCTGGCCCCTCTCTGCTCCAATGTCACACAGTTCTTCTGTCAAATTCAGACCTTCCACGATGAGTCTTAGCCATAGTCATCAGGTTGTTGTTGTTTTTATGCCCAGCTACTTCATGTATAAGGCAAATATGGACAAATTTAATCCCTGTGAACAATTAAGCTTCTTCTAGGGAAGAGCGATCTGTGTCATGTTGAGCAATCCCATGCTGTGGGTACCAAGAGCTGTCGGATAAATGTAGTGGTGAGGGCCACTAGTGTGTATCTCTTTCCAGCTTATTGTTCAGTCATGTCATACTGTGTTGGTAGACTGATATTGGCCATGGATGTAGTATTTACACCATGGAAGTGCTACACATCGGGGGCTTTCCTCCCCTGACACCACTCCTTGCCTAAAAATCGGTTGTTAAACATTTATCAGCACACTACCAGATAAACGTTAATGGGTGTCACCATCATTAGATAAATAGATCAAAGGATGGCTTTGATTCACAGTGGTACATGGAACCACTATGGTATACGGAAAACCCACATGTATAGCCATCACCACCACCATCCTTTTTGTTTCAATGTTTATCTTTGAAAATAGTAAGAAAGAGAAAAAGAGGGAGAGAGCACAGGGGAGGGGCAGAGAGGGGGGAGACAGAAAATGTGAAGTGGGGGGCTCGAACTCCCAAACTGTGAGATTAATGACCTGAGCTGAAGTCCGACACTCAACCGACTGAGCCACCCAGTTACCCCAGTTACTACCATCCTTTTAACAACCTCTATTGAGAAGTTACTTAGTGAGCCACAAAATTAAGAAATTTATATGACTTATTTAATACTGACAACAGCTCATGAAATGCTTATTGTTACTGTCCTTTTTATAGACAAGGAAGCAAAAATGGTGAGAGGTTACGTAACCTTCCCAAGATCAGACAACTGGCAAGTGACAGAACCTGAGGTTGTGCTCGTGTTTCTCTGATTCCAACTGTGAAGCTATACTGCCTCGCTGACACATAATAGACACACGGAGACATTCTTCTCCATACATACATTTATGGGTTTAAAAATACTTCTTTTCCCTCCACTGTGGTAATTGTTTATCTCTTTCTTCACAAGTGCAAAAATGTCATGAACATGAATATCACACCAGAGACTTGTTTGCTCTCTGAAACATTTAAAACATTCCCTAGGGACTATTTCAGAAATGAGACTGAGGATCTGATCCGAGTCAAAATCATCAGAAAGGCACAGTGATATGGAAGATGCACACACTTTTGTTCTTAGAAAGCTTTATCTCCTCTTGCTAGCAAAATAGCTGAATAGAAAACTACTTAACCTAAGACAGGGCACTTTGCCCTCAAAATAAATTGCTTCTTAAAAAAAAAAACGTGGTTGCATAATCTTTGAATTAAAATTCCAAATCCACAGAGAAAAACATTACCAGCACTGGGTTAGCTTGAAAGGAAAGTGGCCATATGCTCACAGAATAGGCGAAGGAGCCAATCTCGGGGCAGAAGATGGTAGTAGGACTAAGGGCTATGCCTTTGATCCACTGCCCAGAGAGCATTCTCGACAGGATTATGTAAATGACCTTTAAAAAGTATTTTGGATCATGCAGACCTGAACATATTTATGGATTTCCAAATTTAAGTGTCTGATCAGATGAGATGGGGAATTAAGCTTCTCTCTATTTGCTTCAACTGGAAGCTCCCTCTTCTAATTTTTCCTTGTGTACAAATCTTTAAAGATGACAGTTGCAAAGGTGGCTAGAAATGCCTCCAAGAGGTAAGGAAGGGAAAGGGAAGAGCTGCCTATGACCTGCCAGTTTCAGCATATCGATCACCTCCCCCTCCCAGGAGATTAGGTTGAAGTGGGTGGCAAGGGGTGTGGGAAATTAGGTGGAGGTTTCCACCAGGCAGTTGCACTTGAACTAACTGTAACATGTGTCTAAGTGTTTGTAAGATATTAAATATGCTAATGCATCAGGTTATTGTTCTGTGGAAAATATTCCTCATCTGTCTCCATCTCTATGTAACATGGAAGAGTATTTTTGGTATGACCTTGAGTTGTTCATGAAGATTGATGCTGTTGGTCCAGACAGCAAACTTTGGAGAAACACTGGGCAATGATTTTCAACTCTAACTTCACTTAAGAATCACTGAGGTAAAAAAAAGAAAAAAAAAAAAAAAAAAAGGTAGCAAAGCCTGGAACCTATCTCAGACCAAAATTTCTGGGATGGAGCTGGAACAGCAATGCTTTTTATATGTCTCCCACCCTACCTGGTTCTCATGTATAGTCTGGATTGAAAACCACAGATCTAGATTTACCTCTTCATTTTCCAGGTGAAGAAATTCAGTTTTAGAGATGTGAATAACACAAGGTTAGACTTAATTTAGTTCAATTCAGCAAATGTTTATTCAAGCCCAGCTATGCGATGAACTCAGGGGGACAGAGGTGAGGGGATTGCTTATGTAGAAAGGAGTCTCTCTGTGCTTCCCCAGTGTGGCATTTCCTGAGCTCCTTGGAGACCTCACCGACTCTGTGGTGTATTTTCATTCTTTCAAAACTCCTGTAGGAGACTCCATGTTTACCAGTGATAAATCTGTACAGACTAACCACATAGTCTAATGTATTTGCTATTAGAATTTTATTAGCTAGGCGTATGGTAATTCTGGTATTCTTATGCCAACCAGGAGCTCTGATTCTGGGAGCAAATATCCTCTAGTGGTTATAAACACTGATTTCTAGAATCAAAGTGTCGGGTCAAGTCCTGGGTCTTCGTCTGACTAGTGATTTCATTCTGGCCAAATAATTTTACCTCTCTATGCCTCAGTTTCCTCAAATGGGGTGATGATAGCTTCTTAGGCATAGTGTTGTTTTGAAAATATCTATAAAGTGCTTGTGTTGTCAGGAAAATAACACCCTTTAAATGTCAGCTCTTGTTACGGCTGTGTATTTTTCCTTCCTTCTTCCTTCTCTGAGCCTTTACCAAGTTCTGTGCGGGCTCTAACACTGGGGAATGCATCAGATTGCCAATCACTATTCATCTCTAACTTTCAACTCCGATCACTATCAAGCTGCACTAGAAAAAATATGAGCCATGACTTTCATTTTTGTTGTTGTTGTTGAGAGCAGCTGACTAACTAGAGCAGCAGGGACTTTGCTATGCTGAGGTGGGGCTGTACGGTGGGACGGGTGCTTCAGAGAGAGAAGCAGTGGCCAAGGTATTGGAGTCGGCAACACTGAAAGCGAATGATCTTCCCTTACTTTTAAAGAAACCTCTGGTAATAGACAACACTAACAACACACAATTAGCATAAATGAAATTCGGCACAATAAATTGTTATTTTTATTGTTGTCCCCACACTACAGGGTGAAATTTTAAAAACATATTTTGTTAATTTGATATTGCAATTAGAAGGGAAACCTGGTAAGAAAGGTTTATATGAATTGGACCATTTGGGGCAGAATTGGTTTGTTTGATGATCCTCTTTCATGTTGACATTAAAAACACACAATATGCAGTCTATTCTCGTGTCAAATATTCTTTATCAATAATTAGTGATCAGTCATTATTCATACCTTCAGAATAAAACAATATAGTCCCTGATGAGAAAATCTTTTATGTGCTGTGTGTGTATGGGGGGGAGAAACTGAATTCCCTCTCTCTCATAAAATGCACAGAGAACCTTTTCACAGAATCTTTTCTTCGCCTGATGTCTTTGATAATCGTGAAGCAATCGGCCTTATTCTCAGGAAAATGTTCCTAGGTGTATACGCATGATTTTGCATGCATTTATAAATCATTTCAGGGTAAAACAAACTGAGGTTTTCCCTGTCAAAGTTTATGGTTCCCAAACTTGGATCTATGACAAAAAGAAAGGGGTGGATATTTACTATGTGGGAACCCTGCATACGTAACATCAGGACCCCCAGCTTTTCTGAAGGTTGATGCAGCTGGTGTACAGGCACTGCTTCGTTTAGTTACCATAGCAGCCACCAGATGCTGGTTTGGAGCCCCCTTTCCCATCCTCCCCCAATAATTTGTTAAAATTTTGTTAAATCTGAAGCTACAGTCAATACTTAATCATGTGCAGAAAACTGTGGGCATGAAGTCCCTAGACATCTACCTTCTTTCAGTTTTGAATAACTTGGTGGTTTGACAGGAGCTACTGACGCCAAACTTGGAGATGCCGTAGGCAGCACTGGCTACATGATTTGTGGGCACCAGTGCAAAATGAAAATGCCGGGCCTCTTGTCCCAGAGGCATGCAGAATTTCAAGATGGTGACAGCAGAGCATTAAGTCATGTGGGGACCCTTTTAAGGGGTCTGTGCAACTACACTGGATGGTCACCCATACAGCTGGCCCTGGCCACAAGAGACATGGAGATGTTGATGGGTCACTGTAACTAATACAACATTGAAACTTGCTTAAAGAGAAAGAGAGGACTGATCTTGTTTTTGGTGGGAGAGTAGAGTCTGGAAACAAAGAAGGATGGATGGGAGAGAACTTTATAACACTGTTTCTTTCTTTCCCTCACATTTTTCTGGGTGGGCCTGAAAGTGGAAGTTCAATGTGGGGGTCACAGCAGTTTACCAGGCCTTCTCGCATGGCCCAGGTGAATAGGAGCTTTTCTGCTGGGGGAAACGGTGATCTTCTAGGGAAGAGCCAATTGTACCCCTTGTACCAAGGGGTACAAGTGGAAAAGCTAGACTCTGTATGTGTCCCCCATTCCTTCCATCTCCTCTTGCTCTAGACAGTTATCACAAGGGGTGGTTGCCCCATTACTGCTGAGAGCAGTGCCCAGGGCAAAGGTCCCGTAAGATTAGGGGCAGGCAGAGAAATTGGGTGGGGGAATGGAAGCAGTGAGTCTAGAATGGTAGCACTAGAAGCTTTCTGCCTCTAGGCACCTCCCCACCATTCCCATTGCAGGAACCCAGCGGGGGCCAAAGCCACTGCCCCAGAGGAGTAAAACATGTGCTCCTCTCCCCCACAGAAAGTGTCAATATTTGAGGAACATAAACTCCAAATAGGAAAGAGAACTGAAATTAAAAGCCTTTCTGGAGGCAGCAGGGCTAATGAAATTGGATATGAATTTAAAATGGTCTTAATAAATGCCCTCACAGAGAGATAAGGGAAGCTTTTGAGATTACAGAGCAGGAAAAGGAATTAATTTAAAATTGGGGGTATGAAAATATAGAATTAGAATTGCAATTAGAATTAAAAAAAAAAAGAAAGAAAAATAAACCACTAAAGAGCCAGTTGGAATCACAGAATGGGTACAATTAAAGTACAAACTAGTAAGCCAAAAAAGGTTGTGTCACAAAACTTTCCTGGAAGACATCAGGAAGGGAAAACATCCGGAAGAGATGGAACCCATGAAAAATGTTGAGTCAAGAAACAGAAATAAAAGTGTCAAAATCTATAAAATAGAATTCCCAGGCAGTGAGAAAGGAGCAAAACAGAGGAAAAAATATGAACAAGAATTTCCCAGGATTAAAGAAAGATATAAAAGCTCAGGATAAAAAGGCTAATAGAGTGCTGAACAGGACAGATAAGAAAACTACAATCAATATCCAGACAGATTATAGTTAAACTTAAGAGCATAAAGACAGAGAAAATTTAAAAGCTTGCAGAGAGAAAGAAAAGACCCAAACAAGTACCAGATTTATGGCAGACTTCTCAACAGCAACACTGGATTGTGTATCTTCAAAGTTTAGAAGGAAAAGAACTTTGAACTTAGAATTTTATATCCAGATAAACTACCATTTTAGTAAAGAAATTCTCAGAATTAATAAAATTTAAAGAAAGTTTGCCATTCAAAAATCCTCTTTGAAGTGCTTCTACAAGAAGCTCTCTCCCAAAAAGAAAGATCAACATAAAGGGATAAATGATTATGGAAAATAAAAGCATGTAAAGAAGTTGATTGACTTTAGGAATGTCTTAAGTAGCAACAATTTTATAGAAAGCTTTATGATTTAAAAAAATATATATTATACATTTTTTATTTTATATTTGAGAGAGAGAAAGAGAAAGAGAGGAGAGACAGAGCACAAGCAGGGGAGGGTCAGAGAGACAGAGACAGAATCTGAAGCAGGCTCCAGGCTCTGAACTGTCAGCACAGAGCCCGATGTGGGGTGTCAACTCATGAGCCATGAGGTTATGACCTGAGCTGAAGTCGGATGTCCAACCAACTGAGCCACCTAGGGGCCCCCAAAAGCTTTATGATTTTAACAGTGAAAAATGAATACTCTAGATGATACCACCAAGACAAGAACAGAGAGGACTTAATGAAAAGCGTGTTCCAGGTTTTGACTCGTTTGGGAGGCATGGATATTGATAAATTTAAACATTGAGAGGGAAAACTAAGCATAACAATGAGTTTCAATAAATTTGGATAAAAAGCAAGAATAGAAAAGCAAAACATGGAAAGCTCAAATGGCAGAAGAAAATTTTACTTAAGCAAGGATTTGCTCAATGTCATGGAATTAAAACACAGCCTTGTAGATAACAATACATCTGTTCAAACACTGATTGTGCCACTAATCATTGTGTGACAACAGGCAAATAACCTCTGTAAATCTTGGTTTGTGTCTGTAAAACTTGAACAACAATGTCTATCAGGAAGGATTTAAGTGACATTGAAATAAGATGCTATTAGTATTGGACTTAGAGCAAAGACAGAGAATAATAAATGCTCAATAAGTGGCAGCGAGTCCATCGTTGGACTCATCGTTGAGTTCCAACGATGAGTTCCAGTGCTGACTTAGTCCTTTCCTGACTTCGGGACCAAGGGTACTGAGATGACTGCAGAGCACACAAAATAGCATATGAGGATTCTCATCGATTGTTTACTTGGGTGAAATAGCTTTGTGTATACAGGAGTCTTCCTTACCTGTTGTCTCACTTACTGCAGTCACGTACCTGTGGTCAACCACCATCCAGCAGCAGATGAGCCTCCTGACTTATTGTCAGAAGGTCAACACTAGCCTAATGCTATGTCCCAATGCCTATGTCATTCACCTCGCTTCAGCTCATCACATGGGCTTTTATCATCCCACATCATCATAAGACGAAGGTGAGTACAGTACAGTGAGATTTTTTTGAGAGAGAAAGAGATCACATTTGCATAACTTTTATTACAGGATGTAGTTACGATTGTTCTATTTTATTATGAGTTATTGTTGTTAATCTCTTACTGTGCCTAATTTATAAATTAAACTTTATCGTAGGTACAGATGTATGTAGAGGAAAAAACAGAGTATATAGAGGGTTCAGTACTATCTACGGTTTCAGGCATCCATTGCAGGTCTTGGAACATATCCCCTGTGGATGAGGGGGGATGACTGTATTTACATGCTGCTCTCCATGGATTAAAAATCTTCCTATTGACTCCTTGTAAATAAACATGTGCTTTGTGGAGTCTTCACAGGCAAAGTTAATCCACACTTCCCCTCAACAAGACAAAAGGTGTAACCTAGTGGTTAATATGGGTGTTAGATCCAGCCTGACCTGGTTTTATGTTCCAGTTCACTGACATTGACAAAGTCATTTAACTTTCATACACCTCTGTTTCATCGTACTGTGGCCTGTGCTATGTATGACACTACTGACAGAACCTATCTCACAGTACTATTTTGAGTATTAAATGAGACTAGGCATGCACAATGCCAGAAGCAGAATAAATGTTCAGTGATTGTTAGTGTTGATGACAATTAGGTTGGTGATATCATGGTTACAGGGGCAGGATGTGATCTGATGCTATAAGAACATTCTCCCTCTATTCTGTCATCTATTCCCACAAAGTTAAGAATAAAATATTGAAATTAAGCCTAACTATCTTAATCAGTGAATGTAAATAAACCGAATGCTTATGAGCAAATATCGTATGTTTGTTTCTTTCCTTCCTCTAACAGTGATGGTTCATACAAATAATTTTAACTTCACAGTTGCTAATACCTGCTGAGAGATTAGGGCATCTTCCCCGCCGTGCCCCCCCCCCCCCCCGCCCTCTCCCTGATCTCAGATGGGGTAAGAGGCCTTATCTAAGGACACAATACACAGTGAGTATGAAGGTCATGTTCCTTATGAGACCTGGAAAACCCCTTTTACCCCATGATTTCTTTGACAGAAGGTGGCTGCACGCCAGTTTTCATGCAAGATTTATTAAATTGTCACAGAAAGTCATGCATATTCTAGCAGAAGATACTAATGATGATTCTAAAGATGCATTCTTTTGTAACCTTCAGGCAGTAATAGACTAAAACCAATGCCTGACGTGAAACTCCCAAGAAGATAGGGAGACAGAGTGATGTGTCACAAAATGTGAAGTTAGATTCATTTTGGCGTGCTCTTTAACACTCGATTGTATGGAAGTGGCTTTGAATGGCAAAAGGGTACTCAAGTGCATTTGGCTGGAGGCAATCTTCTGACAATACTGAAAATAAAAAGGAACTGGCCTATGAAGAATAATGCGGAAACAAAAATGCCTAGGCAATCACCGCAGTGTAAAATAACCAGTCACATCAGCACAGAGTATTAGAAAGATGTGCCACATAAAAAGCAGGATGGCAGTGTGTTAACAGGTAGGCAAGGCTGGAAGGCAGAGCTCATGGTGATGTGTTCTCACGAAGGAAGAGGGTTATCACTAAAACAGTCAAGGGACAGTTGGGCGCTTATGATGTCAGAGACCATCTGACAGTCATTTTATAACGATTAACTCATGTGATTCTACAGACCTTTATGAGTCATGGTCAGATATTATCATTTCATAGATGAGGAAACAGAGACACAGAAGGTTAAGGGATTTTCCCAAGCTACATCTTTCAGAAAAGAAAGCTCTGGAATTGGTGTACAGCAGATCTGAGTCTATAGCTGGGATACTGCTAGGTGTCATTCAAAGGCGAGGAGCATGGGGTCGTGGGGCCGGGGAGCCAGTGCCCTTGTGCTCAGACACTACGCTACCCTGTCTCCAGCTGATGTAAGGTCAACAGGCCTATTCTGTGAGTCTCTGAGAGAAATGAATGTCCTGGGGGAGATTTTATAATATCTGAGACCCAGGGGCACACAGCTCTGTTTTGAATTCCCAATAGTGTTATCACATGTGCTGGTTCGTCCCAGACAGCCCTGCTTTATGCTTGCTGTCAAGGTGTAATCAATAATAGCGCTCTAAAAAGTGTCCCAATTTGGAAGATAAAGTATATAGTCATCCTATGTAGACAGTCAAATGGTTAATCCCTGGTCAAGACTAAATCCACTTGAGAGCTGAGGTGCTGTGCTGATGATTTCTTACATACACAAGAGATGGATGGACTTCAGGAGAATTTGTTCTATAATGGGAATACTAAGAAAGTAACCCCCCTCACACCCAGGGAAGAAATCAACAGCAGAAAAAGCAAACAAAAAATAGCAGGAGACTCAAACAAGGCAGCATAATTAGATTTAGTCAAAACTACTCCAAAGAGGGCATTACATTGAGCTGCCAAAGGCTTCGCTAAGATAAAAGGCTGATTTCCTTGGAGAATATCCAAAGTGAATTCCAATCATATCTGGGTTGTTTTACTATCTATCTAGGTATTAGAACCCACCCTTAAGTATCAGGAATTAGGGGACATGAGGTGGAGTTAATTTATTAGTTCGTTCACAGCCTGCTATAGTGAGCCTGAATCCATTCTGCCAACGTCAATATTGGGTCTTGCCTTTTCCTACTGGCACAACTACAAATACATGTATGAAGATACTGAGTCATCTTCAACATCAATGAGCCCTTATGAGGGGTAAAGCTCAACCTTTCTTAGCCAATCCCCCCGGGGCCAAACCAGAGAGGGCAGGAAGCCACTGACTTCCTCAAATAATTTGCAGCAGTGATTTCCCTGCAACATTTCCCCGTAAGCCCACGCAAAACTGCTTATTCCGTGTTTATAAGATGTGGAGCTTCCCAAATGAAAGAACTCCAGTCAGAAAGTCCAGATGTTTCTGGAAAATCCATTCTTTTTGCCAAGGAAGTTGATGACAAGTTCTTAAGGTCAGAACAGGAAGCTTGTGTCTTTGGGAGATCTTTGAGAAGACATGGGGAGAGGAAAGCAGGAATGAACCTTTGTGTTGTCTGCACATAAAACTTCACACAAATAGATTTTCCATAAATAAGTCTCCCTATACACTGAAAGTATGGAAAAGAATATACTCAATGAGATATAAAATGTTGAGGTCTGATCATAAAAATTGAGTTCCTATTGTTACTATAGCAAAATGGGTTTTTTTTTATGGGATATATTGCAATGGAAATGCACTGACTGTTGATAAGTGACAGACCTGTTAGAATTCATTCCTTTGTGATTGCCAGGTAGGCAATTTCTTAGAAAACTATAGAAACCTGGTCAAGTAACTCTATTTATTTTTCACTAAGTTTGATTATGCTTTACTTCCCATCTAACTTTCTATTGGTAAGTTAGTGCTGAGATAAAAGGATTTTGTGCTATTAATGCGCACTGTGGTCTAGTTTCAAGAATATTTGAAATAATTGCTTCTGGATGGGCTCAAAATTGTAAACCAGAAGGCTCTAGGGAACTTTCACTTGATTTGGGCTGTTTTCAAGCCTATTTTTTCTGCTAGCATTTCCAGTAGAATTTTATCATCTGCTCACCTCTTTTCCTCCACTGCAACCCTAACTCCAGCCCCTGCCAGCAGACAAGAGGAAAGGCCCCATGCAGGGCAAACACAGAAGGTTTTAGAGGCCAGGTCTGAAATTTATGGTCTCCTATAACCACAATGGGCTGGAAACTGGTCTCCCTGTATATCAGGGAGGAAAAATAGAAAAATAAAACAGGGTTTTGTGATCACATAGCTGTCTTCCCGATACTCCATACCATCAGACACATAACCTTACCTTAAACCACATGGTACTCTAGAGCATGACTTTAAAAAAAAATTTTTAATGCTTATTTATTTTGGGGAGAGAGAAAGACAGAGCATGAGTGGGGGAAGAGAGAGAGAGAGACACAGAATCCAAAGCAGACTCCAGGCTCTGAGCTGTCAGCACAAAGCCCAATGTGGGGCTTGAACCCATGAACCGTGAGATCATGACCTGAGTCAAAGTCAGAGGCTTAACTGACTGAGCCACACAGGTGCCCCTCTTTTTTTGTTTTTTGAATAGAGATTATTCCATTTGTAATGTTGATGCTGAGATAAAAGGATATTCATGCTCTTAATATATGCCAATGTCTGGGCACCTGGGTGGCTCAGTCGGTTAAGCATCTGACTTCGGCTCAGGTCATTATCTCATGGTTTGTGGGTTCAAGCCCCACGTCAGGCTCTGTGCTGACAGCTCAGATCCTGGAGACTGCTTCAGATTCTGTGTCTCCCTCTCTCTCTCTCTTTCAAAAATAAATAAACATTAAAAAAAAAAAATATATATATATATATATGCGCCAAGGTCCACTTTCAAGACTTCTCAACATAGTTGCTTCAGTATTCTTACTGGTAGTCATATGGCATATCTGGGATTTTGTGAGGTACCAAGATTATTTACAGATTCGGTGACTGAAGTCAAACATTTACTCTGCTTCAGAAGATGATTAAGGAACCCAGGGTAATGTACTTGGATATTGCTTCTAGGCATTTGGAGGGTTTTTTCTTCCTGTGTGGAAGCTTCATCCAAATGGCTTAAAATTAGGTGATTATAAATTCTTTGATACAACTTTGTGGAGCTTTATTCCCCTCAACCAGACTGTGGGCTGGGATTAGTGACTTGTTTCTAGGGAACAAAATATTTAAAGGAAAAAATAGTACTTTTTTAGTGGAGAAACCTGGCAAATGCCACTTTATGCAAGTGATCAAGGTGTTAACATTATTAGTAATGTTATGTTGATATCATGTACCCCTGATATGGTGTGATGAAAGGCCATTTCACCTTTGTAGTATTCTTTCCCCAAACCCATTACCCTAGTCTAATCATGAGGAAACATCAGACAAATCCCAACTAGGAGACATTCTACAAAATACCTGACCAATACTCAAAAGTATCCAAACTGTCAAACAGGAAGAAAGACAGAAACTGTCACGGATTGAAGGAGATCAAAGAGACAAGACAACTAAATGTAATGTGGGATCCTGGATTGCAGCCTAGAATAGAAAAATGACACTACTGAATAAACTGGAGAACTCTGGATACAATCCATAGTTTAGTTACTACTATGGTGCCGATGTGAATTTCCTAGTTTTGATAAATGTGCTGTGGCTATATAAAATGTTAACATTAGCATATGGAAATTCTGTACTATTTTTGGATGTTTTCTGTAAATCTATGATTATTTCAGTATCAATAGCTAAAAACGAAACTAAAAATGAAATTTAAAAATTAGATGATTAACTTGAGAAGAGCAACACGGTTAACAATGACAAAGACAGAATTTCAAGGGTAGATGAAGACATTTTATTTTATTTTTATGTATATATGTCCGTATTTTAAAAGTTTATTTTGAGAGAGAGACCATACGCGGGAGGGGCAGAGAGAGGGGGAGAGGGAGAATCCCGAGCAGGCTCCACGCTATCAGTGCTGGGTTGGACGTGGGGCTTGAGCTCATGAACCATTAGATCGTGACCTGAGCCAAAATCAAGAGTTTGATGCTCAACTGACTGAGCCACCCAGGCACCCCAGAAAAGACATTTTAGATAATAGCAATTTATCAATTCATTTGGAAGAAGAAAATAAGGCTGAGAGAAGCAAATCAGATAGCTAAATGTTTCAGAGGAGATAAATAGTACCTACCTTAACATAAAAGGTTTATTACTCTTAACCTAATACTCTTGTCTCAGGTTATTCCTGAGATGCTTGTTTGTGGGGAGAGGGGAGAATCATGGCATAGATGTAGAAATCACACAGTAAAAAAATTATGCATCACATAATAGGACTATTCATTTTATTTTTTTTTCTGGTTAATTCCTAATCCATAGGATTTATGGTTCAACCCCCCGCCCACACACTCACATGCAAACATGCACACACACACATACACACACACATCCCCCTTTTCCCACAGCATGTTACCTGCAGTCCTACAAGATAAATTTTAGTATTCCTCATTTGTAGAAGAGTATCATGAGGCTCAAAAAAAGCAAGTGACCTGCCAAGCTTTCACAGCCAAATAATTACCAAACCCTGGATTGAAACCTCTGTCTACAACTGAAGCTCAAGCTCTTTCCATTATACCCTGGTGCTTCCTTTCCTGAAAAGAGGCATGGAGAAGCCCCTGGAAAAGATGAGAGAGGAATATCTAGGAGCAGTCAGCTGGATGAGTTGTAAGGGTTTATCATGAATCATTACTTCTCAGCATTCCAGAACTGAAACTTATGTCCCTAAATTTCTGAAAAGGTCTTAAGTGAGTGAATGAGTCTGGGGCAAAAATAGGCAGTTATCTGTAGTTTCAGGGGCTCTCTGTCAGGTAAAGGATTCAAATAGTTTATTTTCTTCCTTTGAGTAACTTTCTGTATGATCAAAATATTTAGTTAAATGGTATGTTAATCTGGCGAGACAATGGTATTGTGTCTTGCTTCAACCCTGAAAGTATATAATAATAACATTGACTGTTGACCGCATCTTTCCTCTGTGCCTCATACTGTAATATATTGCATTTGTTATTTCTATTTCACATCTCAAAATAGGAAAGGAATGGTTATCTTTGTTTTACGAAAGGGGAGATTGAGGACCTTTTACCAGTGCTGCCCCTCACCGCCCATGCGGTATTATAAAACTAATACCACTTGTGTGAAGCAGTTAGTATAAAAACACATTTAGATGAAACAATGCTGCCAAAGGCAGACGTGTCTCTTCTAATAGATTTCGGTCACCAGTCCACTTCATACATGTGTGCAGCCATTTCCAGGTATTGTATAACAAAACATCTCTTAAGTCAGAGACCTTTTCAACAACATGTTTAATTGCTGGAAACTTAGAAGAAATGTAAGGAAGGAAATGAATACCCACCATTCAGCTAGTGGGTATTCTTCACTTTTCTGTTCATTATTCAGTCTCCTTGAGGTTGAGACTGTGGCTTCTTGATTCTCCTAGTATCTCTGTGAGATCACCCTGAATCAACTGGATGACTCCTGGGGGTATAAAGAGGCCTCACACAATGACACTGAGGTAACACCTTTTTTTACTTCCTGGTGAAGGCCTTAGTAGTACTTGACTGGGCTCAGGTCTTTGGCCTGTTAGCAATGAATATGGCCCTGAGACATTCACCTTTTCTTCACCAACCAGAACTCCCTCAGTTATCAGTGGAGCTAAATAAAGATCGCAGCTTATCTCCAAACTCTCCTTACCAGGCCTATGTTAAAAAGGAGCTCTGGACCCAGAAATCCTGTTAAGTCAAGTGTATGTACAAATGCTTCTCTCCTAGACAGTGTATTAGTTGACAGGATTTCTGATATGATTATTTTTTATTATTATTTTGTATGGTGCTTTTTATGCTTACACGGATATCATGGTTCTCTACCACAGGGAAGTGATGGAGGAAACCTCTCCCGGTCAAGTGCCAAAGAGAAATGAAACAATCTATTCTAACAAAATGCAGGCATGTACTTTCTTTGGCCTCCCCATTGAGTGTTCAGCCTGAGTTAATTTCTTGCTGACAACAACTAATGTAGTGTCTTGAGTATTTCATTGGCAAAACTGCAAAAGGAAGCAAACAAAATGAGAGAAATTAAACAAGCATAACCAAATTGACCATTTCAGTTGCATTAATGAAAATGTGTTATTTATGTAAGTTGGAATCAAGCTCTGAAAAGAAGTGAGACACATATATTATATTTCTTGTTTTTTTAAATGATTGTTTATTTATTGAGAGAAAGAAAGAGGCAGAGAGATAAGGAGAAAGAGAATCCCAAGCAGGCTCAGAGCTGTCAGTGCAGAGCCCAACGTAGGACTCGATCTCATGAACTGTGAGATCATGACCTGAGTGGAATCCAAGGTTCAGATGCTTAACCCACTGAGCCACCCAGGTGTCCCTATTCTATTTGTTTAGAGTTATTTACTAAAAAAAATCTATGGTGAAGGAAAAGGTAATGGTTTCCCCTATTTGGTGACCAATATTTTTCACCATTCTCTGCTGTGTGGCTCATGCTTACCAATATTAAAAACATGGTATAATTGATTATAATCAACCAATACTTATCATCATGCTAAGAGTTAGGGAAGTGATTCAGACACAGTCCCTGCCATCTTTAGGAGCCAGAAAGAGTTAAACAGGGAAGTTATACATCAATGAAAGTTCATATAAACTATAGAGAAGGGAGTAATTAGCCAGAAAGACTGGAATTTGAAGACTGGGTAGGATTTCACCTAGAAGAACAATTTCAGGACATTAGATTTGTTCAAAGTACAGCATTTGTGGGGGCATAATGGTGGACTAACAAGATATGTTCAGGGAACTCTGAAGAGCTTCTCCTAAATGCCAGAGGGACAAGGACCTGGGGTGAGGGCGGAGATGTGGTCGCAAACATTGCCAAAGAGGTAAGCAGAGACTAGATTGTCGAGGCCAGTCAGAACTCATTAAATACTTAGCACTAGGTAAGGTACTATGTGGGCTACAAAAAACTACTTGGATCTTTTGCTGCTTTTTAAGGATATATGATCAAACTGAGAAGAGAAACCAACATACATGAGGCAATTAAAACACAATTAAGAAGTCAATGATGCATTATTGACTCTGTGGTTGGAATTCAAAGACGGTACAGAAATCTATATAGTCTCTAATAATCAAAGAATTAAAAAGTTGGATTTGTACTGCCCCTTGACAAATGGGATGGCTTACTTGAAGAGTTCTTAACCGACCAGTACTACCCCCTAGCGGACATTTGGAAATGTGTAAGTTTATTTTTAAATGTGGAAGTGGGGAGGAGGGTGGGTCACTTTTTCATTCATTGGACCAGAGAGGCTAAGTGCCTCATTCAATGAAGAATTGTCTCTCTCAAAACTGCCCCCATTCAGAAGCACTAATCAGATAGAGGGCAGAAAGTAGATTCCAGATGTTGAGAACAAAATATAAGAATTATAGGTACATATCACTTTTGGTCATTAGCAAAATTTAATTGGATAATTCAGAAAAAGATTCTATTCTATTTTTAAAATACACTAACTTTCTCAGTTTATTTCAGAAAATTCATGATTACATAGGCCCTTTGGCAGGATTGCAATCTCAAGTGCTATTAGGGGTTAGACAAAAGCCGTAGATATGTAAATTGGTGATTTAACCAGAACCACCTCACCTCCTCCCCTAATGCTGCAAGGTTATTTGGGACATATGGCAGCTCAGTACTGTGGCTGTATGTGCTCATTCTCCTTCATCCACCATGGGTTGAATACAAGTGTCCCGGTTTCAAATGCTTGTGTCACTTTTCTTCTTACACTATGGTTTCTGTCCACCCTTGGCTTTAGTTTACTATTCTCTTTCAGTTTCTTCCCCCTGTAACTGAAGAGTGTTTACGTATCACTTTCAAACCTCCCCAAATTGGGTATCTGATCAGTTTACCCCATGGCTCCTTCCCTGATGGACAAAGCCTTAGTCCACCATGTGGGTCATTGGCTGACTTGCAGGTTACTTTTCTTATAGCCTTGAGTGAAGTCATCCCCCCATCAGTTAGCTGTGGGCAGAATGGTGCGGTCCTAAGCATGGCTCATGGGGCCTCATTCAAAAAGAACTGGGCCATAGCCCCAACAACAAATACAGTGGCTTTTCAATAATGACTCTGGTTAGACAAAAGGAAGGAGGTTTAATTGAAGTGGAACACTGCAGGATCCCGTACTCACTTCCTTCTGCAATTAAAAGGAAAAAAAATCAAAGCCAATTTTGATGAGCGCACAGTGTAGATGGAATAAACTGCTCACAATTTAGAAGTCTTCTGTTACATTTATGCATACAGACCGTGGTCACTTTCAAATTCAGGTGGCACTATTTTCAGATATAAAGGTCATGGTCTTACCGTCACTTCAAAGTCAACAAGTACAAAATTTAACTCATTTCTATCGGCACCAAATCACCCTCCAAGCTTCTCTATTTCCAACCATAGTATTAGAGATTTTATAGGGAGTAGTGAACTAATTGTTAAGGGGAATAAATCATGGCTGTGAATTGCAAATATCCTAGGCTCCACTTGTTAGAATGCCCCAGGGTCAAGATTGATGGAGAGAAATAACCATATAGCCACATAAAATAAAATTTATAACCTGATGGCCTCCTAGCCAAATTGGGCCAGGAAGTGTTTTTCATTTTGATGAGTACTATATATTGTAAGCATTTGAATTAGAGTACAAATACAAATCAAGGCATGTGAAGTAGAGATGTCAACAGTCTTCACCAATCCAGAAGGGGCTAGCTAAAGAAGCCGTAGGTGAGTACCCGCTCACAGGAGATGAATTGCAAGAGGTGACACCAAAGTAGTGCAGGGTGATGAGGTCAGGTGGGAAACATTTTGTTTGGCTTCTACTCCTTCACTTCTTAAAGTGGTCATGCTCTCCAGCTACTGTATGACACCTAGAGTCCCACGGCTGTTTCTTTCACCTGAACGTGGGACTGGTCCAGGGGAAAAAACAAATGTACATTTAGAAGTCTAATTAGAACACACACTGTCAGCAACACTGTACTGAAGGCCCCATTAAACATCTTGTGAATGCCCAAGAGTGCCCCTGCCCATGTTTGGAGTGACACATTTTGGCACGACTGGTGACAATTAGGATCAGACCCAGGACACTGGAGAATTTGCACGGCATCCCATATGGCCTAGTGTGTAGGTAGATTGTTCCCAGGTGCTTGAAACTCAATGAAAGAGCTCTGGGTAGGAATTAGATGAAAATGCTGGAGAATGCAAATTAGTACACTATAGATGGATCTGTATCATGTATGGTCACATTATGGATTGGATTCAACTGTCAGATGGTTATGTATTATTCATGATCAAATTCAGGGTAAAGATACCAGATGGCAAAGGCATATTCATGGTCAGATCATAGTTGTTAGATTAATTATAAATCTACATAAGAATTGGATAATAATCACTCAGACTGCTCTCAGAAGGATACTCTGTAGATCACCTAATCAAAAGTATTTTTAAAATAAGGTGTGTAGGTTATTAGGTGACATTAAACATTTTATGTTGCCATAAGTTATTTTCCAAAAAGACTCTCTAGTAACATAAAAAAATTTTTCAGATTTCACTAACCTGTGGCTTTGGTCTTAATGTTGGATAGAGCTCAGGGTAACAATGCCGTTTCTTTAAAGGAGTTTACATGATTTACACTAGGTAGAATGTTAAGGGACTGGTGAGACTCTATTAGATGATAACAATGTTTTTGTCTGCATGGCTACAACTCATCATGTACAACTCATCAGGTGTCACTAAACCTAATGTCATCAGCATCCCTGTGGGATAGACATCTTCTGATTGCCCGCACCACTCCCCCCACGCCCAAATCCTCTTTCTGTCCTTTCCCACCCTGAATTGTGCTCAGTGAGCATGCTCTGGAAAGGTCATATCAACAAATTCTTTTGTCTTCCATATTCCAGCTGGTTCACTACTGAGGAGCATTAGTGGGAGATGGGGCTTAGAAAGAGCGAATATTCTCTTGGGTCTCTCCCTGTAGGATCTCTTCAGGCTGGCCTGTCTCCACCACAAAGTTCCACAGCTCCTGTTAGGTGGTCCTCCCCAGCACACCGTTTTCTATCTGAGAAGTTTTCTTTCTGAAAACTTCACTGATGATTGCGGTTTTCTGCTGTTACTAGCCCTGGGGTTGTTATCTTTTGTGTTTGCCTTATACCCTGACCACACCTTTGTAAATAGCCTTCTAATTAAATTCTCCTTAAATACATGAGTGTGCCATCTGGTTTCTGCTAGGATCCAGACGGAAATATACCCTAAGCACAGAATCATTAGGTCAAAGAATAGTTTGTCTACAATGGAATATAGATTGACATGATCTAGTCAATCTTTCTCATTTTACTGATGAGGACATTGAGGTGCAGAGATATCAAGGGATTTAACCAAAGTCACCAGCTACTACATGAAAACCTGGAGACTAGAACCCAACTACTCCGAATCTCTTCAGTGCATTTTCCACAACAAACTCCTGTGCAGAAGGTTGTGGGCACCCCATGTGTCCCCTGAAGGCGTCTGTCAAGGAAAGTTAGCTCCAAGCGGTTGGTCAGTAGAGAGATTTTTCTACATATAGCAGCTTATGGTCAGGTTGTTATCCACAGTTCCAGGAAGAGACTCATTAAGAAGACTGGTGTTACTGAAAATCCAGAGATCCATATAATAACTTCAAGAATAGTTTCCAAAAATTCCAGCTAAACTTGGCTCCCAGAACGTTACAGTACTCAGGAGGGAGAGGATAAAGGGGGAAATATATGAAGTGGGGCCTTTATCTCTCATTGCTCAGATGTTATCCTTAGACAGGTGGAGGGGTTGGGCAGGGGGATGGTTGCAATCAGGCAAGACAGGTGTCACTAAACTGCATGAGAGAAGAGAGACAGGGGTAAGATAATTACCATAAAGTGAGTATCTTTGTGTCAGGAACTGCACTGTTCTACATTCATTATTTTATATAATCCCAACCATAACCCTCATTTCACAGATGAGAACAGAAAAATTCAAGCAAAAGGAAGTTATACCCGTAGGGAGTGGGAAATAAGCCCAAGAGGAAACCTAGAGTTCCATACAATTGGGAGCAGTGACAGCAGCAACAAAGATGATAAAATGTTTCTTATTGCCTGTCACTGGCTAGGATGTTAGGGATGGAGGAGAAACAAAGATCAGGAAAGAAGCACCATGAACTAGAAAGACCTAGTTGCTGCCATTGTGTCCTATGGGCTATGGGGCCATGGGAGTGGGAAAGTACACAGATGACTAGAATATAGTTTGAAAAGTTTTATTATCTGGAAGGACAGGTATGTTGGGGGCACAGAGAAGGGGCAAGTAACACAGACAAGGGAGGGCATGGGGCAGTGAAGATTTTACAGAGGAAGTGACAGCTGAGTGAACTGAAGGATGAAGAGAAGTTGACAGATGATGTGGAAGGGAAGTGTGTTTCAGGTAGAGGAAACAGCATGTGTAAAGGCCTGCTGTTAAGAGAACTCCTGGCAAATAAGTTCATTGGAGCTGATCATATAGGATAGTGGGAAGTGAAGGGGGCAAGGCTGCAAAACTAAGTCAAGGACATCGTATAGGCTGAGCCTGTAGGTCATGTTAAGGAATTTGGATCTTTCTTTTCCCTCTGAGCATTAGAAAGACACTGAGGGTTTTACATAAGGAGATGATATGACCAGATGTCCTGAGGTCACTGATCCTTGGACAGAGATTGTCCTCTGCTCTGGTTTTGTTTGGGGAATGACAAGGCAGCACTCTATTTAGGGTAGGGCAATAAGGCAGCCAGCATGCAGTTGGGCTCAGAGGGCCCATAGGTGTTAATTATCCTTGACTGAAAGCCAGGCCTCTCCAGGGATCCCCAGTAGTTCTGTGTCACTGACAGTGTTTGCCAGTCTATGTGGCACTCTCTGCCTAGCTGCAAGGAATTAGAATTTACTCTGCTTCCTTGAGCATTTTGTCCCGTTTTAAAGGAGAACCTAAGATATTATTCAACAGAGGTTACATTGTTTTCATGGTATCATATAATAAGTACAGATCTTTCATGACTTATGATGGGGTTGTATCCCATAAACCCATCATCATAAGTCAAAAATACCATAAGTTTGAAAACACATTTAATACACACAACCTACTGAACATGGTAGTTTAGTCTAGACTACCTTACATGTGCTCAGAAAACTTACATTAGCCTATAGTTGGGCAAAACTATCTAACATGAAGCCTATTTTATAATAAAGTGTTGACTATCTCATGTAATTTATTGAATGCTGTACTGAAAGTGAAAAACAGAATGGCTGTATGGGTTCAGAATGGTTGTCAGTGTATCGGTTGTTTACACTTAGTGATCATGGGGCTGACTGAGAGCTGTAGCTTGAGGCAGCTGCCCAACAACACAAGAGAGTATCATACATACTGCCTATTGCCAGGCCAGAAAAAGATCAAAATTCAAAATTGGAAGTATGGTTTCTACTGAATATGTATCACTTTTGCACCATGGTGAAGCTGAGAGATCATAAGTCGAATCATCAGAAGTTGGGGACACCTGCAGTTGCGATGTGTTTTTAATTAACATTTGTGTTTTGTTTGCTTTTCCTTTTCCAGTCAGTACAGTCTAGCACTGAGTTGTAAGAGTGGCTCAGGATATTTATCTGCCTTGGATGGACTCGGAAAACTTGACCTTGAGTTTGTATCTGGCCATGTGATACAATCAGAACTTGCTCAACTTTGGGAGCCACAGCATTTATAGGAAAAGTATTTCCAGGCAGGAAAAGGGCAGAGAGGGTATTCCTTTGTAAAATGTGAATGGATATGAGACTGAGACCTTGGCTGTATCTGTATGTGCATTAAACTGTCCAGAGAAGTTACCTAAAAGATGCTTACTGAATAAAAGAGAAGTGCTTGGCTATTCTTTATAACTGAAGCAAAATGTTCCTGAAATATTATCTACCCTTCCATGTGCATTTTCCCCATTCCTCTCCTCTCCTTTTCCCTTCTATTCCATTCTATTTTAAAGGAAAATTCTAGTTACAAACCAATACATTGATTTTAGAACTCACTAATGATTGGATTATAGCCTGGACTTTGAGAAATGCTGCTATAGAAGATTTCACCAAAATGTATTTTTCCTATAATTCTATTATGGCAAAGAAATGAATTCTGCTTGAACTATGGAATTAATAAGTCCTACCTAACTGCTTGAAGTATCTGAGGATTGGTGAAGATTTCCACAGAGACTGTTACCTCATTGGAAGGGTAGCAACACCGTTTCTTAAAGGAAGGAATACCTTTATATGGCTATGAGATGGTAAACTCTTGAACCCCACTATATTTGGGAGGTTGGTTAGTAGTATTAGATAGCAATGTAATGGTTTCTTCCCATGAGAAATCTATTTTCAGTTCAAACTCTAATCATAGAGGTATTCCTCTGCCTGAAACAAATGATATGGTGGACATAATGCTGATCACTAACTCAGAAAAAGTTGATTAGAATTCAGAATGCTGAGATCAGAGAGAGAAAAAAAGCCAAATTAGGCACATAGGAAAAGGTGCCATTCCTATGTTCTAAAGGAACTGGAAGCCTGATTTTTTCAGATCCTGTTGAAGGTAGTAGTTCCACTTCTCATTAATATTAATTCCTAGTCCTGAAAATAAGTGAATGAGTAGAGACTTGAGAATTTCTCAAGTGCCATGATGAAGGATGGAAAACTTTTCGATCCTAGTTGGTGCGGAATAAAACCATGGAAATGATGAGCACCAGGGAAGGGGATCAGAACAGTGAACATAAGAAGATAAACCAGATGGATAAACCAGAACAAAGACATCTTAACTTAGTCTTCTGGGTTAAAAGGTTTCCCCCAATCCCACAGTGAGAATTAGAAGAATTAGAAAGTGATATCAGAGCCTCAATGTGGGTGTTTATTATTTGCAAACATACTTTGTTTTTTAAAATTATTTATTTGAATTCAAGTTAGTTAACATACAGCATAGTATTGGCTTTGGGAGTAGAACCCAGTGATCCATCACTCCCTATAAACAGCCAGTGCTCAACCCAACAAGTGCCCTTCTCAATGCCCATCACCGATTTACCCCATACCCTCACTCACCTCCCCTTCAGCAACCCTCAGTTTGTTCTCTATATTTAAGAGTATTTTATGGTTTGCTTCTTCTGTTTTTATCATTTTTCCTTCCCTTCCCCTTTATTCATCTGTTGTGATTCTTAAATTCCACATATGAGTGAAATCATGTGATCTTTGTCTTTCTCTGACTGACTTATTTTGCTTAGCATAATATACTCTAGTTCCATTCACGTTGTTGCAAATGGCAAGATTTCATTCTTTTTGATCACTGAGTAGTAGTCCACTGTGTGTGTGTGTGTGTGTGTGTGTGTGTGTGTGTGTGTGTGTATACCACATCTTCATCCATTCATCAGTTGATGAACATTTTCTATAAACATTGGTGTGCACATGCCCCTTTGGACCAGTATTTTTGTATCCTTTGTATAAATATTTAGTAGTGCAATTCCTGGGTCATAGGGCAGCTCTATTTTTAATTTTTTGAGGAACGTCTATACTGTTTTCCAGAGTGGCTGTACCAGTTTGCATTCCTACCAACAGTGCAGAAGTGTTCTCCTTTGTTTCTCCGCATCCTTGCCAACATCTGTGTTTCCTGAGTTGTTAATTTTAGCCATTCTGACAGGTGTGAGATGGTATCTCATTGTGGTTTTTATTTGTATTTCTCTGATGATGAGTGATGGTGAGCACCTTTTCATGTGTCTGTTAGCCATCTGAATGTCTTCGTTGGGAAAGTGGCTATTCATGTCTTCTCCCCATTCCTTCACTGGAATGTATTTTGGGTGTTGAGTTTGATATTTTCTTTATAGATTTTAGATACTAACCCTTTATCTTATATGTCATTTTCAAATATCTTCTCTCATTCTGTTGGTTGCATTTTAGTTTTGTTGATTGTTTCCTCTGCTGTGCAGAAGCTTTTTATCTTGATGAGGTCCCAGTAGTTCATTTTTGCTATTATTTCCCTTGCCTCTGGAGACATGTCTAGTAAGAAGTTGTTGTGACCAAGGTCAAAGCGGTTGATGCTTGTTTTCTCCTCTAGGATTTTGATGGTTTCTTGTTTCACATTTAGGTCTTTCATCCATGTTGTTCAACATAATATTGGAAGTCCTAGCCTCAGTGGTCAGACAACAAAAAGAAATGAGAGGCATACAAATTGGCAAAGAAGCCAAAATTTCACTTTTCACAGATGACATGATACTCTACATGGAAAATCCAAAAGACTCCACCAAAAAGCTGCTAGAATTAATTCATGAATGAATTCAGCAAAGTTGCAGGATATAAAACCAATGTACAGAAATCGGTTGCATTTCTATACACTGATAAGAAAGCAGCAGAAAGAGAAATCAAGGAATCAATCCCATTTACAATTGCAATAAAAACCAGGACATACCTAGGAATAAACCTAACCAAAGAGGTAAAAGATCTGTACACTAAAAACTATAGAAAGTTTGTGAAAGAAATTGAGGAAGATACAAAGAAATGGAAAACATTCTATGCTCATGAATTGGAAGAGCCAAGTATTGCATTAAAATGTCGATACTACCCAAAGCAATCTACACATTCAATGCAATACCTGTCAAAATAACACCGGCAGTCTTCACAGAACTAGGACAAACAATCCTAAAATTTGTATGGAACCAGTAAAGAACCCGAATGGCCAAAGTAATGTTGAAAAAGAAAACCAAAGCTGGAGGCATCACAATTCAGGATTTTGAGCTGTATTACAAAGCTGTAATCATCAAGACAGGATGGTTGGTACTGGCATAAAAACAGACACACAGATCAATGGAACAGAACAGAGAACCCAGAAATGGATCCATAAATGTATGGCCAACTAATCTTTGACAAAACAGAAAAGAGTATTCAGTGGAAAAAAAGGCAGTCTCTTCAGCAAATGGTTCTGGGAAAACCGGAAAGCGACATGCAGAAGAATGAAGCAAACATACTTTAAATAAATGAACAGTCAACATTACATGGCTCTCCTTCTGCACCATGAACTCAGTAATTCTCACAAACCATTCATGTGGCCCTTATAAATTGTAAGTCTATGACTGATATCAAACCGTACAAACCTAACCTCCATTGGTTCTACCCTGTTTTACATGTCACAAATGAGCATAGTTTTGGCTTTGCATCAGGCAAACATAACTTTAAAATAATGTTTTCCTTTCTGCTATAATCTGAATGTTTAGGTCCTCCCCCTAATTCATATGTGGAAATTCTAACTCCCACAGGATATGTTTGGGCCTTTGGGAAGTGCTTAAATATGAGAGTGGAACCCTCATGAGGGACTGGTACCTTATTTGAGAAACCCCAAGGAGATAAATTCCTAGCCTGTTCTGCCAGGTGAGGATACAACAAGAAGATGTGACCTGGAAGACGGCTCTCACCTGACCATGCTGGCTGGCAATTATCAGCAATACATTTCTGTTGTTTATAAGTTCCCCAGTCTGTGGTGTTTTGTTGGAGTAGCCCAAACAGATTAACATACTTTCCTTAGAAGTTGAGTTATTAGAGATTTTCAACAACACTTTTCAGGAGGGGAACTCACAAATTCATGCTCTCCATGCTTGTTATCTGCAACCCTGTGGAATGGACTGTGTTTGCTTGCCACATCGCCTTGCTCTCTTTCTATAGGGATCTCTCCCCTTTCAATTTCGCTTCCTTGGGAACCCAGTTACTGAGGAGGTACTTTCCCTCTTTGCTGGTCGTGGCTTCTCTTTTCCTCCAGTAGCATACCTATATGTATCTCAGAGCTAGAGTTAATGCCTGAAGGATTTTCACTAAAATCCTAATGAATTAAGGAGGATAGGTCTTCTGGAAAACATTTTCACTTTAGCTGAGTTCTATGTCTTAACCCAGGGGTTTGTCATAATTAGACCAATACTTTCATTCTTTAATCTAGATGAAGAATGTAAGGCTCAAAAAAGTTGTCTTAATTCCTCCTCAAAAGGAATATTCTACCAACCAGATTTTTAAGCTTCTTGGTCTATCATTGAGACACTGTGTTTCTCTAGAAGGAAAAAGGGCAAGGTTCTTTTCTGAGCTTTATGGTTTTTTATAGAGATTGTTGGTGAATTTATCTTGGTGTGTATTAAAGCACTAAAGTTGGTTTGTAACATAATGTGAGAATAAAAAGGAAACAAGACTGGAACTTCACTTGAATATATTAAATTTTGCTGCTGTTCCACGTCCATTGGTCTTCTAGAGATTCTGTGATACTCAGTTTAAATACAAAGCAGAAAACAAGAAGAGAAATGCACTTATATCTCTTGAAGGCTCAGCCATGTTGAGGGATTATACACACAACCTCCTTAATTCTCACAGCCAACATTTCAGCCAAGTATTTTTATCTACATTTTGTAGAAAAGGAAACTGAGGCCCATGTACTATTTTGTTCATGGCCACCTAGATCATAGAGGCAGGAGTTGAGCTTAGTTTCTTTTTGTTTATAAAGTTCACACTCTTTCCACTAGCCCATGGAAACTCCTAACTTTCACAAAGCTTACCCTTTACATGGGGAGCATTTCAGACATCAAAAATAGAGAACATATATTATGAAGTCCAAAAAATGAGTGGCCAATTGTGTTGAGATAAATTGGATAAGTAAGCCAGGGCTGAATTCACAAATAAAACTTTTCTAAGTTCCCACTCAGAGATGTAGAGCTAGAAAGAGCATCTCTCACCCCCTTATAATGAAAAAAAAAATAGACAAATTGCAAGCTCATGACTTTTTTTGAACTGTCAGAGAACTTTTCACAGGGTAATTACCTGGCTCAAAATCTAAGATGAGAGAGGCATCTGCAGGTAACAACCACATACGAACACTGATGTACCTGGAGGAGACACATGTAGACATCGGTAAGAAGAATCCCAATGGAAAATGAGAGAGTTGATGCCAAGTGTGCATAGGCAAGAGAATTAAAGCACCTAGGGGCCACAGGAATTGGTGAATCTTCAATCTTTTCAGGATTTTTCTCCATAAACCCTACTGAGATCTTGCAGAAAAGTTTGGAGAGAGTCCTAAGAAAGTGTCCTAATATGGGGAAGGAAAGTGCAGCTGCTGAAGGATGGTCACAGAATTCCACCTGGACCCTTCCCACTGATTTTCCCCATTGAATGAAAGTGTTAATCTGTAGGGCGAAGGGCAGCAAATGTAGTCGTTTACGGTACTAGTGGAAAGCCACTGTAACTGGAGAAAGGGAACAAGGGGAAAATGCTATTTCTTTGGGGAAGGAGCAGGGATAAGTAACACGTTGGGCCCATAATCATAGCCAGGTGAGGAGCAGAAGCACTGAGATGGCCATATCCATGGTAGGCTTTGTCTGCTGAGAGTGCCCAGAAACAATGACATTCTAGTAGCAATGACCACACCTAATGCCAATGCTCAGATACTGGTTTTTAAATATAAGAAATCGGGATTCTTCAGAGAAGTGGCCTATTCCAAGGCTGAGGCAGGGAAAATACAGGATGACCCTGGACTATTTGAAGGTATCAGAAAACACAGTAGTGAAAAAAAGGCTAGTTTCATGTTATGATTTGAGAAACAAAATAAGTAATGATAGTACTGGTCTTTATAACCCAAAGAATAAAGTAAATATCCATGAGTCACCGATGTAAACAAATAAGTGAATAAATATAGAAATGGAGCAGAGGTAAACTGTCCTTACAGGAGAACTCCAAATAATAAATGTTGAAGGAATGAGGGAAGGAAAACAATTACCATTAGAACATAGCAAAAATTGCTACAATCATGATCCACAGAGGAGTGCTAAAAATCTTTGGATTAAAGTTTGAGAGGAGTAAGAATATTTGTCTCAAAGTGTCTTTCTCCAAATATTTATTATTTACAAAGGGAAAAATAGTAACTTTACATTGGAGAAATCTGGACAAACCACCTTAACCAAGTGATATCCGGTAAAATGTCTCAACATCATGAAATCCCCGATATGTTTCACTGCAGAGAGCACACCTCCTTTGTGGTATCATCCTTATAAACGGAGCATAACCTCAATCTAAGCATAATGCACTCTTAACACCTCTAACTACATAAAATGTATATCTCAGCATATTACAAGCTATTTGAAGATAAGGGTGTCAAGTGTGTTTCTTTTTCTTCATTTTTAGTCCGTCAAAAAAAGGAGATAAGGTGGAATACAATCAAAGCCTTGAAAAGAGAGAATAAAATGCCAGCTGTAAGTGCTAATATAATACAGTTACTGAATATTGTATGTGGCTCTGAGCTTCCTTTCTCCCAAGGTAAGAAGAGAATCACAAAGAATAAACACCAAATTTTGTGAGAGGTAAAGTTTTCCATACCAACATATGATTTTGCACCATTCTAAACACAGTGTTTTGAAAGAGAGGAAAGACACCTGTAATTCTACTCCTAATGTACAGTTTACCTTTGAATGTTCATTGTTATCTTGTTTGAATACATGTTTTGTATATCTGCAATCCCACTGTAGATGTCATTTTGTATTGTTTTATTGAATTACGTCACTTATTTCCCATCTCTCTACATAGTATTCAAAGCTTATCATTTTAGTGTTTATACACAAATATTAACACTCTGTTATATGAAAATGCTGTAGTTTACCTATGCATTTTCCTCTTGTTGGACAGTTAGGTACTAAATGTTTCTTGGCACTGAATTCTGGAAGAGGTGTTCTGTGTGTGATCCCCAAAAGGGGACATGGAGCCTTGAAACAGACAGTGTCATTGGTAGCACTGGTACAAAATGCAGAAAAGAATTTCATGTGGATATTTCTGATGAGGGGACGGTCCAAAAATGTACACCAGTGAAGTAGATTTACCGACAGCTCAGCTACTGAAGGACTGATTCGTTGGTGTCATATATCTTTGTATATCTTTTTGTGTTTAACATTGAACCTTTCACATAACTGAAGCTTAGCAAATGCATGTCAATGTATACGTACTTTCATCTTCCTCATTATTGCATCTCTGTACCTTCCTTCACTTTGGAAGAAAATCCATGTCACAACCAGACTATTTCTAAGCTTTAATGTCAGACCCATGTGGCAAGGGATTGAGTTCAGCTGACTCTTGAACAACTCAGGGGTTAGGGGCGCCAATGCCCCCTGCCTGCACCCCATGCATTTGACAATCCACATATAACTTTTGACTCCCCAAAACCTTAACAACTAATAGCCTAGTGTTGACCAGAAGCCTTACCAATAGCATAAAGAGTTGATTAACACATATTTTGTATGTTATATGTATTATATATGGTATTCTTACAATAAAGTAAGCTAGAGAAAAGAAAATGTTATTCAGAAAACCCACAAGGAAGAGAAAATACAGCTACAGTTACTGTATTTATCAAAACACAATCCACGTATAGTAGTATAAATGTCCCTGTGCAGTTCAAACCCATGCTGTTTAAGGGTCAACTATACTTATATGCAGCAAAGGAAATACAAAAATACCCTCAGTGTTAGGAAAAATAAAGGAAAACAGAAGCAACTCTCAACGCTACAAACCACGAAGAATAACAATACATTTAGTAACAGAGTAAGTACTATTCTCCAAGAATTCATGCTTTCCCATTACTCACCTCAAAACTAAATGAAAACTCAGCAAGCTTTTCAATGCTTTCAAGTAGATTATGTACATAATTAGAAATTATTTTACTGGTGGGCTATGAGAAACGCACTCAGATCTAACAACAACAAAATCTTTGTAAAGAAATCAAGCTTTCTAAAGGGCCAGGTGTCTGCCCACTTATATAAAACTACATTTCTGAATATGCTATTTTAATCTGAGTTCATCATCTTCACTGATATGTCTTCCTTTTAAATATCTTAGTCTTTTCAATTTTGTTCATTATTAGAGTGATGATTTAAAAAACCATTTTTAAGAGTCTTCCTTTTTTGTAAATATTTTTACTTTTAGGTTTTCTAGCCATGAAAATATATTTCCCTTCTTTGAAAGTTTTGTTTTTCTAAGTCCTAGAACTCACCTGTGACTCAACTCAAAATTTGCATTTCTTTACTATGATAAATTTCAAGATTATATGATAACGTCTTGGGTATTCTGTAGTATCAACGTTATATACATCTGGTATAAAATTGTGACGTTTTCCACTTGGCCTTTTTGTGAGTTGTTCTATCTAAATTGATGTTTTTCATCAACTGTGAAAAATTATCAGCTATTATCTCTTCAACATTGCTTATTATTATTTATATGGTCTCCTTCTGGAACTCTGACTAAACAGAGGACAGTTTCATCTGCTCTTTATGTGTTTTAACTCCTCTCTCACATTCCCATCTCTTTGTGAATCATTTCTTTAAGTTTATTAATTTTGAGAGAAAGAGAGAGAAAGAGAGAGAGAGAGCAGGGGAGGGGCAGCGAGAGAGAGGGAGAGAGAGAATTGCAAGCAGGCTCCATGCTGTCAGAGCAGAGCCCAATGTGCGGCTCGAACCCTCGAACCGTGAGATCATGACCTGAGCTAAAATCAAGAGTTCGACACTTACTTGACTGAGCCACCCAGGTGCTCCTGTGGATAATTTCTTAATATATACCTTTTAGCCAACCGATTCTTTTCTCAGCTGTGTCTAATGTGCTAATCTGTCCACATAATTTTGATTATTATATTTTATTCTTCATTTATATGTCATTTATAATTTACATTTCATCTTGTTCTGTCATTTGCCTAAACTGACTAATTTATTCAAAACTTCTGTGTATGTGGATTAAGATATGTTACTATTCATTGCCTGCTGTTAAGAACCTGGCTTTGTAAGTAAGTGTATAAAATTAAAAAATATATTTTAAGGAAAGGACAACAAATAAGCGTTTAGTATTGTCCCTTGCAATATTTGGGATATACTTCTACAAAAAGGTGTTTGCTGCTTATCTGAAATGCAAATTAAACTGGGTATCTTGTATTTTTGCTAAATCTGGCAATCGTAGGAAACGTTGAGGCACTGGGTAGAGTAATGTGACATTCTTTACTCATTAGCAATAAAATAAAAGGCACACTTTGCCAGTCTGCAGTAATCACGTATGGTAGCATCTAGACATTTTGTCAATAGTTATGTCCAAATTCTTTGTGAGTCCCCTGATTCATGAGCATGGAAGCGTTTGCCCAGGGTCTGGTTTTCTCCCAAATCATATATGTATCACAAATCATGTATAACCTGGATGTATTCTCACACTTCTAAAGCACTCACTTAACAGGTAAATGACTTGCTCCCAACAGTTTCGCAATGCAAGATTCAAATGAATACCTTAGGAACATGACAAATTATTACTTGTCACAGACCTTCCCAGCGGGCTGCAAACTGTCACAATCATAAATGTGAAAAGGATGTGATCATCATGGCAATGACTTTCATACCATGTTTCGTTGAGTTCTAAGGTTCCTCTGAGGTATCGCTAAGGCCACCTTGAGGGTAAAGTTCTCAGTTCCTGATTGAATCCAGGTCTCTCATTTTTTATCTGTTACACGTATTTGGTCAGAACAAAACATTTCACTTGAATAAAATCTTCTGCCATTAAAAAATATTTGCAGACTAATCTAGAAACATATACACTTTGGTGTAAGAAAAACTTGGGTCTGACCCTGGTTTGGGCACTTATCTTTTATGTAAATTTAGGCTGTTAACTTGGCCTCTCTAAACCTTTTCCCCAAGTGAGAAAAAGAGATAATATTAGAACTTTCCTCATAGCTCTTTTTCTTATTTTCCTCTTTTTATTTTGATATTTTGTAAGAATACTTAAGATGAGATCTATCCTCTTGACAAATTTTTAAGTGTACGATCCAGCATTGGTAACTCTAGGCACGATGCAGACCTCTAGAACTTATTCATCTCGCATACCTGAAATGTTCAACACATTGAAGAGCAACTCCTTTCTCTCTTCCCCCGGCCTCTGGCAATTACTATTCTACTCTCTGTTTCTATGAGTCTGACTACTTTAGATACCTCATACGAGTGCCTCCACGTTTGTCTTTTATGGCTTAATTCGCTTAACATAAGGTCTTCCAGATTCATCCGTGTTGTTGCAAGTGGCAGGATTTCCTTCTCTAAAGGTGAAATAATATCCTGATATAGATATATTAATTATATGTATCCATATATGGATAGCTAGCTAGCTAGCTAAATAAAATGTGATATATGTCCATTGATGGGCATTTAAGTTGTTTCTGTATCTTGGCTATTGTGAAGAGTATTGTAACGAACATAGGAGTGCAGATATCTCTTTGAGATCCTGCTTTCAATTTCTTTAGATATATACCCAGAAATGAGATTGCTGGATTATATGGTAAGGAAAACTGAGATAATTAACATAAAATGTTTAGTACAACAGCTGGTATATAGTACATAATAAACCTTAGCTGTTATTATAATTTTTATGTTGAAAGTAATCTCCGATTCAGTTAATAATTATCGCTTCTATTCTGATCTAGAAATGTATGTCGTTTTTTTTCATGTAATCTTCACCCTAAAATGTGGAGGTCATTGCATTCTTGTCCCACAGGGGAGGAAGTAGGCCTGGGGAGCTTGGTAAGCAGCACTGTTCATTCAGCCGTAAGTAGCCGACTGGAGTTTTGAACTTGAGTGTCCTGATTCCAAGTATGATTTTCTTCCTAGTACCAAACCATCTCCTCTGGAGTCAACAGGAGCATGTTGCTCCTGATTTATAATTGCATTTAAAACTTCAGATTTGTGAATTTTGGAGTTTTGCAGAAAAGTTGCATTATTAAATAATTACCAATGTTTTCTTTCCAACAATCAATATTAATATGATTGATATAAGTGATCAGAAGAATTTTTGAGGGTGCTTTCTGATTACTTACTTCCTGGACTCCAGAGGACTTTGGTTTGCTGCGTTAATGGATGTAGCCTGCAGGAGTGGAGGAAAGTCCCTGTCACCTCACCCTTTGAAGGATTTTGCATTACATTCCTATAATTATTTCTGTAGGTTAATGACATCAAAGAGCATTCTGCAGCAGATAAAGTGAACTTCTTCTGATAAATATACCATTATAGAAAATCATACCAAGCACGGCTACTTTTGTATGCTGCCAAAACACACAAATGCCTTATTTTGTTCAAGTGTTAAAATTTTTCATAATTAGCACACCAGGTGATTCCAGTCATTGGAGATGGTGACACAATTATTTCGCCAGAGCTTTGTTGTCTGCTTGTTGAACTGGCATCAATCTGAAATATTCTTTCTTCGCCTGAATTTCCATTTTTATATTTCTCAATAAAATATCAATGGAGCATTTGTCTCCTCTCTTTTTAGTTCCTCTTATACTGTTGCAGTTTACAATATTATTTCACTTAACCTTTATTACAACCTAGCAAGGTAGGTCCTGGCAAGACAAGGGAGTTAAAACTGCCCACCTAAAGTTTCCTGTCTGCAAATGAAGATGCTAGAATTGGTTGCCAGGTTTTGTTAACACTGAAGGTGAAGGTCCTTCTGGATATAAGTTCAAATTTCAAACAATTCCATAAATGATGTACATGATTATAGGCATATAGGAAGGCACCACTTAGGGTGCAGTGGAAATCAATGTAATAAATATGGTAATAGCTAACATTTACTGAGAGCTCATTATGTGCTAGGCATTGTGTAGCACTTTGCAAGTGTTAACTAACTTAATACTCATAAAAACCCTTTAGTATGTATGTTTGTAAGTATATTTTTATACCCAAATTATAGAGGAGGAAACCAAAGTGTAGGTAATTGTTACTCTCACAAACTTCCACATCTAGTACGGGGGGGGGGGGGGGGGCTTGGGTTTTGACCTGATTCTGTGTGGGTAAAGGCCTCCTCTTTACCCCTAGATGAGGTGGCGACTTTTGTTCCTTTAGTATATTGCTGGGTTCTGAATCTGTGCCATATTTTGGGTGCTGGAAGAAATTGTATGATGATTTAGTCCAGGGGGTTGATATGATTTCTTCTTCAGAGTTTCCTTGTACTTTCTAGAAATGAGGGAGAATGTCTTCATACTAATTCTTTGTTAATCTACTCAATTTGCTGCATGGGTTTGTAAATAATGCTTAGTTTAAGTTTTAAAAATGTATTTTTCTATCATTTACAACAAATTCCTTGATTTTCTTTTTAGAAATAAATATTATTTACCAAAGTACTTTCTATTTTACTCATAGATATATAATTTACATATTTGTTAAGCCTCTCTGTGGGAAAGCTTCTTTTATATTTTATACATTACTTACTTTTCCAATACACTAACATTTATTAAATCTGATATTAGTTCTTGATTTTTAAATTGAGGTATAATTCACATATAGCATTATATTAGTTTCCGATGTAGAACATAATGATTCAATCTTGTGTATATTGCAAAATGATCACCACAGAAGTCTAGTTAACATTGTCCCTATACAGAGTTACAAAAAATTTTTTCTCGTGATAAGAACTTTTAAGATCTATTCTCTTAGCAACTTTCAATTATTCAATAGAGTATTATTAACTATAGTCAGGATGCTGTGCATTATATCCCCATCACTTATTTACATTTTAAAACCTGTTTACATTTTAAAATTTCTGTCATGGGGCACCTGGGTGGCTCAGTCAGTTCTGACTTCAGCTCAGGTAATCTCATGGTTCATGAGTTCGAGACCCGTGTCAGACACTGTGCTGACAGCTCGGAGCCTGGACCCTGCTTCAGATTCTGTGTGTCCCTCTCTCTCTGCCCCTCCCCTGCTCATGCTCTGTCTCTCTCAAAAATAAATTAAAAAAATATTTTAAAATTTTTGTCATAATTTCTTAAAAACACAAACCATTAAATACTTATCCTCTTGCAACCTTATTTTTAGTTACTTTTAAAGTTTCTCTTTTGTTTTGGCCATTTAAACATTTTAAATATCTCTTGTTTATTTAATCATTAAATACTATGCCCAATGTTTTTTAAATGAGCTTTTAACAACATGATCTGCACCTGACGTCTCCACTGTACTTGTGCCTGTGGAGATCGATAAGACATCAAAAGAAAACAGATCATAGAACAACCAACTCATAAAGTCACTTCTGTTGCTAAGCCAGCCACTCTCTCCCTTATCCCTCCCCCTTGGCATAAGTTCCATTTAGAGCAAATATGACACTGAAACGAGTCATATGTACCCTGAAGCGATGCATGATGTCCATATACTAGAAGGAGGTCATAGTGTCTCTGTGTTGGTATAATGAGTCTTGGGAGGCCCCTGCAAAGAAGGGACCAAGGTCCCTTGCTGCAGCACCAGAGTGGTGATCATATCTATAAAACAGGTGGAGGCTCTGGAGGTTCCCTCTGCTCATGGTGGTCACTGAGGTAACTTTGAGATAAACACTATTGAGTCACTACTGAGATCAAAAGGAGGTGCTACTCGTAACCATGGCCCTATAGCAGGTTTAGACTGGATTCCTTTGGAACCTTTTCCCAAAATGATCTTGTTCACTCTGCTGTCCACTTTCCTGAAATTCCTTATTTTATTGAATTTTTTTTAACGTTTATTCATTTTTGAGAGACAGAGAGACACAGAGCATGAGTGGGGAAGGGGCAGAGAGAGGGAGACACAGAATCCGAAACAGGCTCCAGGCTCTGAGCTGTCAGCACAGTGCCCGACGCAGGGCTCGGACTCACGAACTGCAAAGATCATGATCTGAGCCAAAGTCGGACACTCAACCAACTGAGCCACCCAGGTGCCCCATGAAATTCCTTATTTTTTGGATGACTCTATTGCCAATAATCAATAGAGTTTGTAAGGACAAGGTTCTTGTTTAGATGAAAATAACACAAAAATAATAACTCTTACTTATATAGTATTTGTGTAAGTTGGGCAGGTACTATTTTGAGCAATTTACACATATTGACTCATTAAATCTTTAGTACAACATATGACAGATGGGCAAATACAGGTCCAGGAATGGTAGCGGCTGCCCAAGGCACACAGTGAATAAGGGGAGATGCTGGGATTTGAGACAAGTCAGGCTGTTCGCAACCATTACACCATATAGCACCACATATTTATCTACTAACACTAATTGAATGCATTAAAATCAGTTCATGATGTTTCCAGATTGTAAAAGGATAAACCTAATATGGTCTAGTTTATTATTATAGCACCAATAATTCACTGATCCACTTAGCAAATATTTATTTAACTCCTGCTGTGTGTTTGTCACCATGTGAGACATAAATGGCATAAAATAGACAGGATTATTTACAATAAAATAAAATAAAATAAAATAAAATAAAATAAAATAACAGGATTCCTCATTTCATGGAACATTCAGCCTGTCTAGGAACAGAGATTTTTAAACCAGTGATTATAAGAAAGCGAGCATGATATGTGATATGACAGGGAGGCTCCAGGGAACAGAGGACCTAACCATGTCTAGGTAGCAGAGGGGGCTTCTTTGAGAAAGCAACATTCCCACTAAGATCTGAAGGATGAGAAGTTATTCATGTAAATGGTGAGAGGAGGGGTGTTCCTAGGTGGAGGTAGCAGAAAATGGGGGAGTTTATCGTCCAAAAGAACCATCTGGAGCTTGCAGAGAAGGAAAAAGTGAGAAGAGCAGCAGTGATCCTGAAGAGCTAAGCAGGACAGATCATGGACAGGTTTGAAGATCATGTTAAGGAGTTTCTCCTTTAACTCAAAAGCAAAGGGGGAGTCCATATGAAAGATTTAGGAGCTGGGGAGTGATATAATTATATTTTCATTTTAAAAAGAATATTCTGACTACCATATGGACAGTAGATTGAAAGTGTATGTATGTGGAGGGGCAAGACTAGAGGCAGGGAGACCAGTTAAGAGACTGTAGTCCAGGAACAATGGTGGCCAGGTCTAGAGGGTTCATAGAAATGGAGAGAATTGGGCAGATTTAAGAGGTAAGTAAAAGGTAGAATCTGGGGCACCAGGCTAGCTCAGTTGGTTGAGTGTCCAACTCTTGATTTTGGCTCAGGTCATGATCCTAGCATTGTGTGATCAAGCCGAGTCAGTCTCCACACTGAGCATGGAGCCTGTTTAAGATTCTCTCCCTCTCTCCCACTCTCTCACTCTCTCTCCCCCTTCCCCTGCTCGTGTTCTCGCTCTCTCTCAAAATAAAATACATTTTTTTTTCTTAAAAAAAGGTAAAATCAGTAGGACGTAGTAATTGATTGGATGTGAGGATAAGGAGTTGTCAGCTGTTTCTGGCTCTGGCAAAGGAGAAGATGATTATGCCCTTTACTGAGTTGGAAACCTTGGATACATGCATAGGCCATGGAGGAAAGGTGATGATAATGGCATTAGTTGAATGTGCTGAGTTTTAGGTGCCTCTGAGACATCTAAATGAAGTTAAGAACCTACAACAGTGCACATAGTACATAGGAGGTACTCAAAAACTTCTGTTGAGTTGAATGAACACATAGTAGACAGCGGGGTATATGTGTTTGGAGCTCAAAGTCAGGCTTACAGAGATAGAGACAAATATCTCTAAAATATTAGCATATAGCTGACAACTGGAGCAAAGAAGTGCTGAAACATGGGAGCATGAAGAGTGAGAAAAGCAGAAGGCCTGGGATGGAGCCTTGGGCAGTGCCAGCGTTCAAGCAGTAGGTGGAAGAAGTGGAGGCTGTAAAGGGCAAGTAGTCAGCAAGGTGGGAGGAATATCATAGGAGTGCTGTGTCATGGAAGCAAAGGGAATGAGCTATGTTCAGTTGTCAAACTATCAAATGCCTCAAACAGATCAAGCGGCATAAGGACTAAAAAATATCTCCTGGGTTTAGAAATGAAGAAGACATTGGTGACCTAGTGACACCAGAGAGTGCTGAAGGATGAAGCCAGATGGGAGTTCTGAGCGCTGAACCAGTGGGTTGAGGAATGACTAATGACTAAAGAGTAGAAAATGGGGACAGCAAATATGAACAACTTGTCAGAGAGTATTAGCAGTAATGGAAGCAAAATAACAAAGAAAAGGCCAATGAAAAGAACATCATGCCTCTTTTCCTTTTCCTTCTCCTTTGCTGAATAATTCAGTCCTAAAACCATGAGGTGGGGCAAAGCAAGAGAGCTGTGCACACAGATGGGTGGCTGGTGCAGGGCACAAGAGCCCAAGCAAGAGTGTGTCCATGTGAGGGAAAGACCAGTGAGATGTCACATATTTGATCAGCCTCCCTGTGTGCAAACCAGCCATTACTATGGCCACCTTGTCCTCTCCCTTGGTGCTTTCTTTACAACCCCTGTTGTTCTGTGTTCCTGTACCTCATGCTGAGCCTTCCTGAGTGTGCACACTCTGCTCATCCTGCTTGGCCTCTGATATCCCTCATCAAGCAACATCTCTGCATGGACAGCATGCTCACCTTGCCATGCCGTGGTACCTATGCCAGATCGTTTCCATTCATGGATGCCATTCCCAACTCATGTGGGTTCCAATAACTCCCACTGGGCCTTCCTTTGTATGGACACATTTATCACTCCACTTAGATTCTGAAATTCCAGCCAGGATATCCTCATGTATGGTCACTGTGATGGTTAAGTATAATCTTGACTGGCTTGTGAGGTGCCCAAATATTTGGATAAATATTATTTTGGGGTGTGTCTGTGAGAGTGGTTCTAGAAGAGATTGACATTTGAATTTGCAGACTGAGTAAAGCAGATTGCCTTCTCCATTGTGTGCGGGGTTCATCCAACTCATTAAAGGCCTGGATAGAATAAGAGTAAGAAAGAATTCTTGTGCTCTGCTTAACTGTTCTTTGAGCTGGGATATGGGTCTTCTCTTGGCTGAGATTGGCCAAGACATGGTCTCAGACAGACAATTTATACCATCAGCTCTCTTAGGTCTCCAGCTTGCTGACTGCTGATCCTAGATTTCTCAGCTTCAATAATCATACAGTGAATCTCTCTCACTCTCTCTTTCTCTCCCTTATTCACCCTGTTTCTCTGAAAAATCTAGATTAATATGGCCCCCTTCCCCTTGCTTGGGCTCCAACAGCCCATGCCAGACCACTCCTTTGCACAGTTTTCCTGTTCACTCTCTTCTCCCCCACCCTCCACCTTCTGCCTTGGGCTTAGGAATCTCAAACTGGGCCTTTCATCTGTGTGGATACACTCCTCACCCTACTTGGGCTCCTCCACACCAGCCAAGCTTCCCTGTGGACAGCTCTCTGGTTTTGCCTTACCAATGGTTTTAGGACTGAATTATTCAGGAAGAGAAAAGGGGGGAGCGGAGGAAGGAAAAACTTATATTACTTCTATTGATGTTATTTTTTGTTATCTCTTCTTCCTTTCGGTGCTAATTTTCTCTTACAAGCTGTTCATATTTGATGCAAATGTGTGTGTGTATGTGTGCATGCATGCACATGTGTGTGTGTACATAGATACATATGCTCACTCTCCTCTCCAGTGAAAAGGTCTTGGAATAGCTATATCAAGGAGTATACCCAAAGCCCACATCCTGACCTCCAAATACCATCTCCACTGAAAGGTCTAAAAGGAACCAGATCTCCATGAAGAAATGGCTGATTCCAGAGCTGTGACAAGGTAAATACACGAGCCTGGAATACCTTTTGTATTGTAAAAATTGCTAAAAGATGAGAGGGCACATCAAAATGACATATTTTGGCTCTTCCCAGCCAAATCTTGAACTACTTGAGGCTCAAAATATATAATGAATCATTGAATACAATAAGAAGTCGTGAGTCCATACTGATATATGTAAACAAATGAATAATTTGAAACTTGGATGAGAAAAAAGATACTTACATAATTTCAAAATACCTGTTCCACATAGTCCTTTCCCCACAAGATATGTATTAGTAAGGGAACAAAGTTCACAGTGGAAAAACATGGCAGATACCATCCTAATCAAGAGATCAAGGTTAACATCCTCAGTGGAACAAAAACCACACACCACCTAAAAGGCTGTTAGAAAGAATGCACCATCACTTCTGTGATATTTCAGCCAAAGTTTCCTAACCAGAATCTAATCATGAGAAATAACAGACAAACTGAAACTGATGGACACGTCACCAAATAACTGTCCTTTAATCTTCAAATGTGTCAATGTCATACAAGTTGAAAAAAAGCTTAGGAACTCTCCTAGAGTGAAGGAGATTAAAGACACAATGACTAAATGTGATGTGTGATTCTGAACTGGATCATTTTGCTATCTGGAAATCCTTGAAAGGTTGAGGAATAGGTGGTAGTAATGCATCAATGTCAAATTCCGGATTTTGTTGTGTTGGAGAATGTCTTTGTTTATAGGAAATAGACACTAACGTATTAGGGGGAGATTGGGCATAAATCTGAATTAAATATTCCAGGGAAAAAATATTCTTTGTATTGTCCTTGGAGCTTTTCTCTAAGTTTGAGATTATTTCAAAAGCACCCACTCCCCTCCACACTAATACAACAACTACACCAACATGTGAATGACTCTTCAGAGTTTTCATTGTAGCTCTCTCTATATGTATTAATCCTCATAAAAATACATTAGGTATGAAGATGGGTATTATTAATTTTATATTGTAAATGTAATTTTATATTGTAAATGTATATTGTAAATGGTGAAGAGAAATTAAGTGCCAAAGATAATGCAGGTAGTGAGTAGCCAACCATGGACTGGGTGGAAAGACAGGAGAGACAAAGTCCTGGGGCACAGGTTAATTTTTAGGGAAAACAGGTGCAGATGAGAGTGTTATGATAGGGATGAGGTGGGGGCTGCTCGACAGGATAGAAGGAAGGTATATACACTTCAGAGAGGAATAGATCAGAAACCCAGAGAAGTTAAATAACTTGCTGAAGATCCTGTAGCCAGAAAGAGTGAGCCGGGCTCAAGGGATTTTCTTTGACTTCACATTTCACAACCTTCAGTGTGTCATTAGAGTGGCCTTGGTGATTCCGAAAAGGCAGGTTTAGTAGAAAGATGATGGGAGCCTGATGAGAGGGTTAACAGAAAATTGATGCGTGGGAGGATAGAGGATTGGAGTGTTGTTTTCTTTTGGTCGCAGAGTGTGAAAAGGAGAGGTGAGGCAGGACCTGGAGAGGTAGCAGGATTAATGGAAGATCTTTTTCTTAAAATGGTGGAATCCTGAGTAGATATGCACACAGGAAGCAAAGACCATTGAAAGGGAAAGCCTGAAGATACAAAAGAGATACAAGGTGGGGTACATTAAGAAGGGCTCTGAATGCTTTCAGGGGAAGCCTGGTTTTAAGTCTGTGAATGACTGGCAGCCACCTGAAACCAGTGGAGGCCATATTTAGGTCATGGAGTGGAGTGGTTCAGAGCTTAGACTATGAAGTCAGACCGCCTGGATCTGTACTCTGGGTCTGACATGCTTAGGGCATGGTATTGGGCAAGCAACTTAATGTCTCTGCCTTGACTTCTTATTTTAATATGAAGGATTGTAAAAACACTTACCAAGAATTACATGAATTAGTACACACTGGGAAGTGCTTGACACATAGTAATACTCAAAAAAATGTTAACTATTATTTTTGGTGGGATAATCTGTGGAGGTCTGAAAATCTTTTTCAATAGTTGATGTGAAAGATAATAAGCACTTGAACCAAGGTTGTGTTAGAAGGCTTTCACAAAGGGGCTAAATTTGAGATGTATGAGTAGCTAAACAATGCAAGACTTGGTACCTGATTGAAGGCTTGGAGTAAGAGAAAGGATTTGCAGAATTGGATGGATGATGTTGCCACGGTAACATGGTAAATTAAAGATAGCAAATTCAGTTTGCAATGCATTAAGATTGAGGTGCTGTGTACATCTCAGTGGAGATACCCCACAAACAGTTGAGTATATGAACCTGAATTGCTGGAGAGAAGTGATTAGCCATAACCTGTACTTGAACCATGATACTGGATGAGGAAGTGAGGTAGAAAGCAGTGTTGAAAAGTTGAGGGATTTAAGACAGGTTTGGCACAGATTCTGTCAAAAACTCAGAAATAAACGAAAGAGAGCCAAAGAGGGGTCAGTTGTAGGTTAGGATAAGGTAGACCTCCAATGCAGGTCAAGGGAAAGACATGGTGTCCCACTGTGGATGGTAAGGTGGCCCTAATAGTGATGAGGAAGTTCTTCAGGACATCATGGGCATTTTAGGAAAGTCAGGTACAACTTCCATCAGGTTGTCCCAAACACTAAGCCTTTATAATTGATTATATCCACACATGATGGCCATAACGTTTTCTATTGAAACATTTTGCCCGGAGTTAAACAGAAAGTCAGACTGGGCAGAACTGTTATTGCAAGCAGCATGGTTTATGTCTGATCCTATCTTCAGTTGATTGTGATGCCTCAAAAGTACCGGCGAGCCACCTCTATGTGGCACTGTGCCTCCCTAGCAGATGGGAATGAGTGTAGTTATTCAATGATTTGGTATGTGCATCAATTTTAATGATCAAAATAGGATTTTATGTGCAGAGTGTCTAGGCATGAGGTTAAAAGGATAAAATGCCATTATATTTCCAGTGCAGAAATGGATTAGTCCTGAAAAGTTAACAATTGCTTATGCAAGTTAAAAGTTCGTTAAATTTCACTCTGGATTTGTGTTCATCTGGGAACTTATGAAAATGAAGCCTTTCAGTCCCAGTTCGGGTCTCTAGAGGAAGAACACACACAAATTCATTTAATAACTCAGACTGACTTTGATCTCTGAACAGATGAATCAGGTGCAAAAAAGTGGAAGGTAGAAGTGGAAGGTGTGATGTGTCTGCCTCACATCACATTGCCTTTGCAGAAGACAGTACAATTTTGGAGTTATAAGTGCATCTCATAATTAAGTTCTGGCAATGAAATGTACAGCTTGGTGACTATACTTAGTAATACAGTCTTGTATACTCGCAATTTGCTCAGAGTAGATCTTAAATAATCTTACCAGACACACACAAAAATGGTGTACGTGAGATGATGGGTGTGTTAACTAACTTGATTGTGATAATAATTTCACAGTGCATGCATATATCAAAACATCACATTGTATCCCTTAAGTATATATAATTTTTATTTGCCAAGTACACCACAGTATATTTGGAAAAATGAGATAAAGGTAAGAGGAAATGCAAAATTAAAGGCAAATTATCAACGACTTCAGTATATAAAATATTTTAAAGCTTAAAATACATAAATAATAAAAATTTAGCCCCAGAGTCAGAATTGTATGGTCATGTTTACACATTCATGATGAAAATGAGCGTTCAAGGAAATTAGAAGACAATTATAGGAAAAAAATGTTTTCCTCAATTACACTGTTTTTTGGTTCAAATTATTTTCTGCATAAGGGTTTCAATTTCTTACTTTGCTTTCAGTATATATATATATATATATATATATATATATATATAGTGTGTAATTATAATTATGGGTAATAGTATATTTCAAGTTTTCTGTTATGCTGTAACAAACTACTCCAAAACTTAGGGCTTGACATAATTATTTATTTTGTTCATGACTTTGGGGCCAGGAATTGAAGGAGGACTCTGCTGGGTGGTTTATCTCTGCCACATGTGGTGTCCACTGGGGTGGCTGGGGCTGGAAGATCCACATCCAAGGTGCCATCTTTACTCATATGTGGTGCCTTAGTGTTCCTTAGCACTTTTTTCCTGTCTCTCAATTGCCCTTTCTCACTCTCTTTCACCACATGGTGTCTGATCTTTCAGAGCCTTTCTATGAGGCTTGGGCTTTTCACAGCATGGTGGTTCCAGGGTATCTCTTGGTTTAAAGAGGCAGGAAGCAAGCGATTCCAGGCTACATAAAGATTATGCCTGCACCTTGCACATCCTCAGTTCTTATGTATTTTATTGGTCAAAGCAGACACAAAGCGTACTAGATTCAAGAGCGTAGATAAATAATTTCTACTTCTTGATGGGAATATGGCAAGAAAAAAGCATGTGTGGGTGACATTGTTGCCATCAGCATTAAAATGTACAATAGGCCACATAATAGAACCAAGGAGACACTGTGAGGATTCTAGTGTTTTCTAAAGTGTGGTCTGCAGAATGCCTGCATTGGAATCACCTGGAAGGGGGGTGGTTTTTACTTTGTAGAATGCTCATTCTCAATTTCTGGATAAGAATCAGAATCTCTGTGGAACTCTGTTGCTTTAATAAGATCTCCATGTGATTGTCAAGTGCACTAAAACTAGAGAAGAGTATTTCTGAGCATGGTTTTGGAGACATGAAGACCTGGATGGAAATTTGACTGCCACCAACTAGCTATGTGGCCTTGGGGTTGACTCCATTCTCTCAGCAATGGTTTCCTCATTTGTAAATTGCACCCAATGATAGTATCTGATTCACTGGGTTCTTTCTGTGATAAAACATACACTCCACGTATGAACTTGGTAGCATGGTGTCTGGAACACTGTCAATACTTTAATAATAAAGATTTGGCGAGTTAGTGAGTTTCGTTCCCCAAACAGATGAGGACTCTTGAGTGTGTAGAGAGGCTGTACACACATAATGGCCTGGACCTGAATTGTGGCCACAGTAAATTCACCAGTGTGCCAACATGCCAGTGATACACGTATATTCACTCATTAGAATCCATCGGATGAACAAGTGTGAACCTTCCTGTGTGTTTAGGTAGTCAAGTGGACTCATGTATAATAAAGAACTGACTAAACAGAAAGCAGAAAACTAGCTGAAAGTCACGTTGAATTGTTTAAAAAATGGTTCAGTGGAATGGTGGGTACCATTTGGGGAATAAGACACTCTTGGAATTCCATGATTGGGTGAAGTTCAAATATGTGTTGACATGGCCCCTGTGAACTTAACTACCTGGTAGTGGGAATGAGGAATTTGGTAGAAGAAAATGGAGGCCTGATCTGGCAAGTGGCTAAATAAAGAAATAAAGGCTCAATGTTGCACATTTATTAACAATTTTGTTATACTAGAACTAGAAACAAAAACATTAAACACAGACAATTAGAAATAAGGTGTGAGAAAGCTAAGTTGTTTCTGAAAAGTTTCAGGCTTATAATGTCAACAAAACCTGCAGAAAAGACTCTTAAAGTATTTGAGTCTGTTCTAGATGTCAGCTGTAATCGATAAAAGACTGTAGCATCTGAAAAATGGGCACCGTATGTTTGTGACAGTGAAAGAAGGCGAGAGTATTCAGAAGAAGATGAAAAGCACCCAGGTTCTGTTTCTTGTCCCTGAAGAGCTACCAAAGTGAGATTCTTTTTTAAAAGTCAACATACTTGAAATCCTGTACTTAAATGTGTTTTATAAAGCTCAGAATGAAATGAGAAACAGGTCCTGGGAGAGGTCCATTTAGAATGATAGACTGAATTTTTAGACTCCCTGTGAATTTTCTGTGTGTTGTCTGTCCCTTTAGAAAAAAACAAAAAACAAACAAACAAAAAAAAGCCAACTCTTATTTATGCAACATATGTTCTTCTAAAGCACTCAGGGCTTTATGGCTGACACTGATCTACATTTACTTATCGAATCAAGTTCCAAAGCATTCCTAATTATATAATTTCTATTTCTTTACATTCCCTTACTTGTATTTTATTCCTCTTTTTCCTTTTTGATTAACTTTCTAAAACCTTTCATTACATTTATTTATCTTCTCTATCCTTTTTGTCGTGATGTCCGCCCACCCAAATGATCCAATATTTACCCTTGGTAATGACGACAATCCAGTGACTATAACAATAACAACACAACCAATTAATCTTTGTTGAGCATTTGCTGTGTATCAGATGCTGCTACTTCCTTTCTTCCTCTTCTCTCACCTGAGCCTCTCCCCAACTATGGGCACTTTTGTCTCATATTTTGAACAGTGGCTATAAATTTGTCTGTTGTTGTGATATATCATAACCTCATCAGAGCTATGAACACAAATCATGAGCGTACTCTATCATTCTGTTCCAAGATTCAGGATGCGGGAAGAAGAAACCATCTTGGAGCAAAGGATAAGTACACTCACTGTGCACACACTTAATCTCAGGCCTCATAACCTAATAGAATCTACTAATTCATTCTTTTATTCCATTGTTAATGTCTTGTGACCGAGAGAGGGAGAACAGTTTTTCCTTGGCTTTCCTCCTGCCTAATCAGGGGATCAGAATACTTACCTAGATAACACAAGGCACCTTTTCCAAATTCATTTGAGGCTGAGATAAGCTCGCTTCATGTCAGTGAAAGTGGAGGTCCAAGCAGTTACAGGGTGAAGTGGCCTCAATGAACACTTGAGCAAAGACTGCCTGTCTGCCATCTCCTGGGCCCCCCACGGGTTGAGAATTTGTGGAGCAGCTGGACAGGGAGATACCCTTCCTTTGTGCCATGTGCATGAGTGTAGTTGTTTCATTTACTAAATCCAGCCATAATACCTAGTGTTTGAGTAGTAGGAGTAGCAGTAGTATTACACTGCTGAAACAAGAAGGACTTTGTTTCTCTCTGAGAGAGTCCATCCTTGATATTTCTTTTATGCCTGGTCCTTTTATGAAATCATTGTAGAGCTCAAGAGTCAAAGTATATCCTCAGGAAATACATTAGATCTCTTCTGTGCAAGGAAGAATTATGGGACTAACAAGAGATTTTTGTTTTATCAAATTTCTAAAAACTGATACAGAGGAGGGAATATTTTCAACAATTTTTTCGAGAGTGGTAAAATTAAGCTGATTTAAAGACTTGTATTTTCTGTGCTATTGCCTGAGCACAACCCACTTCTCCATGAAACTTTTATCTTAGCTGTCAGGACAGAGACATAAGCACGACTCTAGCAATTTGTATTCCAGACAGACACATAAATTCATCACTAAAGAGTCAGAAAATGGAAGGAAGCTGCAATGAAGGTGCATTGAATGAAATGAACAAGAAACTGCATGGGATGCCTCATAACATAGCCTTGCTCAGGACTAAACCACTGCCATAACTGATCCCTTTGGAGGCTGAAAGAACCTTGACCTCAGAGGGAAAAAAAGGAGGAAGGGAGATACAAATGAACATGAATTATGTCAAGTGTTTTTCACCTGTTACCTTTACTTTAGTTAATGAAACCAATAGTCTTATCCAAAATTTACCATTGAAGTCACATTACTACTCAGTGGTAAGCAGAAGGATTTGAATGTGCATCCGTCTTTTAAGATTGCATTTATTCTGGCTCTTGCTGCTTCACTGAGAAACTACATGCTTAGAATTTCTTTCTTAAATGATTGGAGTTACTAACAATATTGAGGTGGGTCATCTCTTTTTAGCTCCAATTTGAGCCTAGAGAACTTCTCACCCATTTTTTTCTGTATGTGTGCAACCCAACGTACTAAGCTTACACATTATTAGGTAAGCATTTAAACTGTGCTATACTTTGTCTCGTTTTGCTAATCCATATAAATAGGAACTTTCTACCTTTCTTCATTTCTAGACCTAATGATTATTCTCCTACCCAACTTTCTTATGTTTTAAAGGCATGACTGGAGGGAGTAGTTTAAATGTAGTTATTGTTTTAGGTGTTTTATTTGTTTCATCAGAAATTCCCATCTAGACCTTGAGGGTGTGACGCTAACTGAAATAAGTCCGATTGAGAAAAGAAATACCATAGGATTTCACTCATATGTGGAATCTAAAGAAACAAATGAATAAACACATTCAATGTAGCATCAGACTTATAAATACAAACTGATGGTTGCCAGAGGGAAGGGGGCCAGGGGAATGGGCAAAATGGGTGAAGGAGGGTGGGAGATACAGGCTTACACTTATGGAATGAATAAGTCATGGGTATAAAAGGCACAGCACAGGGCATATAGTCAATGACATTGTAATAGTGTTGTACGGTGACAGATGGTGGCTGTACTTGTGGTGAGCACAGCATAACCCACAAGAAAGTTGAATTGCTATGCTGTACACCTGACACTAATGTAACACTGCATGTCAACTCTATGCAAATACAAAAAATGAAAAAAAGAAAAGACATCCCCATCAATTGGCAACTTGACTGTCTTACTGAATCCTTCAGAAACTGCCAGCTTGCTGGAACAGCCTCTGTTCTATGTTAGCATGGAGATTCTACTCTTAAAATAGGGCTCTTCTTTGTTTTGGTCCTCTCTGATTCATGATGTAACAGCTCAAAGAAAGAAGTGTGGCTGTCCCGCTGGAATCTGTGCCAGCCCCTATCCACATCATGTGGTTACTCTGTAATGATGCCCTGTCACTTAAAGTGGGATTTTGCATGAATGCATCATATAACTGAATTACCCTGTTGCAAGCAAATAGCTTATTTTCTCCAGATCCATAGTCCAGAAAAATGACACAAGAAATGGCATATTAGATGCCTTCATACTTTGACTTCATTTTTGGCTTTGCCACAGCTTACATATGATTATAGATGGTAGAAAACTAAAGTGCCCAGGCTTCAATTTTTTTGACGACTACCATCTTACTTGTGCAGAAAGGGGCTTACCAAGAAACCAGTACTGGCTATTCCTTCTCCTCTCCTCTGCATGTCATGAGAATGAATCCAGGGCCTGGGAATTCATCTTCAAGGCTGAGAAAACTGGGGCAGCCTAACCTGCTTACCACGTCCATGGACTTTGAACTCTTTGCAGCACCTGAGTCTGGACCTGTGGATGAGTTAATATTAAAAACATCATGTGATCTGTCAGCCTATGTTGTGATAAACTGCCATTGGAGGAAGTGACAAGTGCTGTGAAAGCTTCTTTTCTGAATAAATTCCAGTGACACTCCTCTATTTTAGCAACTCAACATTCGGCATTTGGACTTAACTGCACGCTTAACCCTCGCTCCTTATATTTTCCTGATTTGGTGTACTGATGTTGTTTCTATTAGGAAATCACCATCACCAAATTTTTCTGTCTAGAGGAGACTTTCTTTTTGCTTCATCATTTCAAACTCACAAATGGGCAGATTCAGAGTCAAGGGAATGATGTGCGATGCTTACTTTCTCTCTTGGCCTTAGAAGTGAGCTCTCTGTGGTTTGCATCTACTGCTTTGCCATAGGTGGTAACAGACACACAACATGAGCAATGCTAGTGAGTGTTTGTTTTCAGAAAGATTCCTTATAAGTCAGTTTCTTACAATATCCACAGGACATCACTCTCTAGCTTCTAGCAATCAACATGCTGCTTTGCAAAAACATTTTACAATCTGACCTCTAGTCTCCCCCTTTAGCTCTTCTTCCTCAACTTCCCAGTACCCTAGTTAAATATTTGCCTGATCATTGCCAGAGCTCTGTATATACCTCAGCCCTGTTTCAATACTAGTCCATCTTTTCTTTATAACCAGGTTACTTTCTGAGAGACAAATCTGATCACATTAGCCCCCTGCCTGAAATACTCAAGTAGGATCTCCTCTACCTATAAGATATACTGTAAACTTCATAGCCTGACACTCGTCTTCTGACTACAACCTGTCTTTCTCTGATTGTTTTATTTGTATTTTTTATGCCATTATATTTTGGTGGCTCTTAGAAATGCATACAATCTAATAAGCTAAAAATGAAAGACGAAAGGAATCAAATCAAAGGGATTGATGATATCTAATTTTCCCTTTTGCTTTGCCAATTTGATGAAATTGTCCTGTCAAAGTGGTATGAAAATCATTGCTGTATTGATGGAGGCAGCCAAAGGAAATTTTACACAAGTGCTCTGTAATTAAGTAGATATGAGAATTTACTTGCCTATTTCCCCTTCTCAAAGCCTGTGTTTTGTCTTGGAATCAGATGAGAGTATAGCATAGTTTATATGCAAATGTTTACATTTTTATTAGGATAATGTCAGCATTCTTGTGCAGGCATTGCTTTTCTAGTAAATGAGGAAAGATACTTCAAAAGTTGAGAAGTTTAAAAACAATTTAGGCAGTCTATTTTCTCCCCAATCTGGGTAAGGGCAGAACCAGAAATTAGATTAGAGTAGTTGGGTCTGAAATAGAAGCAGGAGAAAGTAAGACTTAGCATTTAATGGATGGCATAATCCATATGGAGCAGAGAATTTTAAGTAGTGGGAGAAGCATAAGCAAATGCATGAAAATTGAAAAACACATTATATGTTTAAATTATGGTGAATAAAAATGTTTGGGTAAAAATGAATTACGTCTGGAAATAGAAAGCAATATGGGCAGAAATGGTCCTTAGAACAGAGGACAGAAGATCTGAAATGCTGGACTAAGAGGTCTTACCATGACTCAATGAGCAGTAGGGAGCTTCTGGAAGAGTTTCTACAAATTGAGTTTGAGCTGTTCCATGTAGATGCAAGCGGAGTTGTTGGCTAAGATGCTGGGTGTATGGGTTTGTTCTGAACTCAGTCTTTTCCAGGTTACATTGAAAACCTTCCATTTTTCATCTTGGGGACCTCCACTTTGGAAAGAAATGGAATCTGCAAGTTTAGACTCCTGAATGAACAAGCTTGGTAACTAAATGATACAAGTTCAAATTCCACCTGCAAGGATACACCTGTGTGACTTTGCCAGGGATCTCATCTATGTTTCCACTCATAAAATTAATGAGTAGGAATGATGTACATGGGATGTGCGAGCAGATCACAGTATCACAACTGAGGGGCTGTGCACAGTCTGAGAAGCAGTGTCAGAGGCTTCTCAAGAGCTTTCTTAGGTAGGCAGAAAATGGAGCCTTTAAAAGCAGGAACATTCTAGAGGAGGAGGTCAGCAGTGAAAGGCTTGGCAGCACCCGTGTTTAGTACCTTGAGAGCTTTTATAATATGTGCTTATTACTTGACCGTAACAATAACCACTGTGCTGAAAATTTGGAAATTGCAGAATAAGTATTAAAAAATTTTGCAACCCAATCATCCAATGATAATCACTATTAATATTGTGGTGTAAATACAGACAAGCTTTTTTCCTCCATGCATTACGTATTCTAATCCTGTACGTACATGTAACCCGCCTTCTTCTTAAAAATGTATGAGAGTACTCTTTGCAGGTCTAAGCACTTTTTTCCTCTCAGAAATAAGTGAAAGACAATCTGAGGTCAGCTTACTTCCAGCATAAGCAACAAAGAGTAAAATGGCACATGATTGCCATTTTGAGTATTTAGTGAAAATTTTACCTTATTATAAAACCACGGGCTGGGGCATGCCAAGTGTGCTGATAGAAATCATGCTGTGATAAACACAAATTCTTTCACATATTTATTTTCTTCCTTAGGATAAAATCACAGTAGCAGAATTTCTAGGTCAAAAAGTTGTGAATAATTTTAAAGATGTTAATGAATATTTCCAAATTGTCCCCCAGGAGTTTTTTAAAAAATAATTTATATTCCCCTGTTTTCCATGTACAGGTCCAGTTTTGAAATTTAGGGGCTAATGATTTAATGAATTGTTTGATTACTGAGTTCTTTGTGCAATGGCAGTGGAATGTATTAAGCATCAGGCCGGGTTGTTTTCTATAGTTTCATGTACATTGTCGCTTCCCTTGATATTTTAGAAATATTTAGGCAGGTACTTAATAGATGATAAATAGCTTGCATCATACCCTTTGATTAAACATAAAACATTTATTATATCTCCCGAAGGTATAGGAAAAATCAGCAAAGCATATGAAAACACTTAATCTGGCTAGTTAGACATTTATAATGTAAGAGATACTTTTTGCGTGTTTATTAAAGTGGAATCAGATTTCAGAATTCTCAATAATTTAAATAAAATGTTCCCATGGAAGACACCATATGCTACCATCTCAATTTTGTGTGTTTTATTAATTCAGAGGGGAACCTATCTTAAGAGCTACAGGCAAAGCATAGTAAAACTTAACCAAAGCATTTATTCTGTTGAGTCATTCAAGGGATATATCCTTATGGGTGCAAAATAAATATTATTGAATTAGGACTTTAAATCCGTAAAGGATCCAAAAGGGCAAGACCCACTTTCAAAATAGGAAATGAACACAAGCAGAACTCCCTCTGTTTAACGAAAAATGATTCTGTAGGGATGTGATAAACTCGTAGAAGTGTTTTTTCTTTTTACGTGGTAGTAGCTACAGACTGGTCCATCTGCTAAGAGTAGCTCCTGACCCAACTGATGAGTTCGTTCAGACAACAGGTTGTACCACTCAAGTATCACCACCACACAGGAAATCCTACGGTATCTGAGGGAGCAAAGAAATACTTCTCTTCTTTCTATTGACAACATTTGGCAACAGAGTTTCTGAGGGTTGTGGTTTAATGTAACGAGTCTCATTCCGCTAATTACTGAATTTTAAACATCCGTCACATGCCTAACCATTGTGTTAACTGGTAGACTGAATTTTAGTAAATGTTCTTTACTAGATTTTAAGGGACTTAAGAATATATACCTCATTTGGCAACCAGATTCTTATCATTAGTTTATAATAAAAGTGGAGTAGTTATATCCACATATAGCTTCTAGTGCTATCCCAGTGTATTGCAAACTGTCAATAAATTTTAGTTGTTTTTATTTAAAAGTTAATATTAGTTAATGTTGCTATGGCTATTTTATCATTATTACTGTTATTTTTAATGTTTTTTTTTAAATTTACTTTTGAGAGAGAGAGAGAGAGAGAGAGAGAGAGAGAGAGGCAGAAACGGAAGCAGACTCCAGGCTCTGAGTTGTCAGCACAGACCCCAATGCGGGGCTCGAACTCATGAACCCTGAGATCATGACCTGATGGCTTAACCCACTGAGCCACCCAGGTGCCCCTCCCATTTTTTAAATTATATAAAATAAGGAAATTCTTAGCCTTTAGCGCACATCTGTTGGGGTTCTTCTTCTTTAAAGGGTAAAAGTCTTTGGCACAAGGTGACATTTAGGATGAATGTCAAAAAGACATCTGAGGAATTGTCTCCCCAGTAACACCCTTCCTTAACCCACTCTCTTCTTTGTGAGGTTACTGAATGGCTACTTCGGGACTGCCATTTTCTCACATGACCCTTTTCTCCTGGTCAAATTTCTTGATATTTGGGAAAAGATGGTCTGCAGTGGGAGAGAAGGAATCCAATATGAGAGAGACACAAATAGAAGAGAGAAAGAGAAAGAGAGGAAGGGGGTGTGGAGGGAGAGAGGCTTTCATCACTCTGGTCTGAGCCCTAGCTGTTTTTGAGGCCCCAATAGATACCTAACCTTGTTTCTTGATGATTCGACTATAAATTGGAGTCCCTCTACCAATGAGCTTCCCTTTCATGTTTAAGCTGGTTTGGATTTGTCTTGGGCTTCAATACTGTCACTGTCTTCTTTGACTTCTTCTTATTCACGTTCAGGCTCTCAAGACCACAATTGTCCTCAAACGGGGTGCACTTACTCTACTCTGCAACACATTAGCCCCAATAGTCTTGGTCTGAACATCATTTCATTACAACATGAGATGGGTGCTATCGATCAGGTCAGCCCTTGGTGCTGGCAGTGTTAAATGCCCAAATTCAAACAGCATTACTTATGCAAAAGAGAAGCCACATTCTAATCTCGTCTATATTTCAAAAACTCAAACACTTCATGTTCTAGCAAATGATCACATGTGAGATGTGCCTTTCTCATTTTTGCCAGTTCTTCCACTTACTTATTCTCTCTTTCATTTGTTATGTGGCACTAGCACTGAGCAGCTTTTCTGTTTTTTTTTTTAAGGCAATTATTACTTCTATAATTTAGACAGCAAAATGCATTTCAACTTAAATTTAAAACCCATGGGCAAGAGACTGATGTTTGTACATATCTAAAATAAGTCTGCTGGAGATGTTGTGATTATTTTGGGTTTGGAATGCTTTAACATCACGAACATTAATTATATATTCTTCATAGTTAGTTCTAAGGCATCGGTGCTCCACCTCTGCTTTGCTAATACAATCATTATGCAGGAAAGGGTCAGGAATTCCGTTAGAGATTCATTTGAGATGTGTCTATTTTTTGGCTCATTATCTGAATAATAGGCTCCCTAATTCTCTTATAAATAAATCAGGCACCATGGTCAAATGGTTAGATTTGTCAAATGGAGGGCTAGGTCTAACATGAGGTAAGTGAGGCTGGAGGCTAAAAAATAAAAGGAGATACTCTCAGGGTTCTGCAAGTTGCCTGTGTCTCCTCACCTCATCCTGGCTATGTTGGAATGTCACAAGCTAGATTAGGAGATGTTCATGTGGACCAGGTGAGAAAATGAGACAGCATATGTACCAACTATGCAATTGAAAATATATGCCAAAATTACATAGTATATGTACCAACTGTGGGATTAAGAAAAAACCAGAACAACAACAACAAAAAGAACTGATTGTTTAGCAGATCTGCCAGTTTCACCTTCTTTCTTTCCTTACTGCATCCAGAAAGGTATCACCTGCATCTTTCAGCACAGGTCTATCCAGGAGGCATCCTAGAACATTGAGCAGAGCACCTAGGACTCAAGGTCATGTCCTTGAGTGGGTTACTCTTGATTGCGGAAAATCAACATATCATCATCCCCAAGTTCCTTTTCTGCTAGGTGGTCCTGGGTCTAAGCCATTTCCTCACTGGTGGTTACTCAGTAGGTCCTTGATTACTTTCAGCAGGTGACTGCCGGGGCAACTATGACAAGAGTGGGGTTTATTTTCAGCCACCCTATCCTATTTTGTTCCCCTTTTTCACGTTGATGGTTTCTGTTTTCAGTTCTTTCAAGCTCCATTTGCCCTCATGGGCTCCCTCATTCCATTACTCATAGGGTAGGATCTGAATGCTGTTTATGCCAGCATGAAAATGACAAATGAACGTTTGAAATAGTATTCCTCTACAGGGAATGTGCAAGTGGGCAGGCACAGGTAAGACTTGGGTTGTGAGTGAATGGGCGGAAAGGTGGGCAGATTGGACATGGATTTAGAACAGGTGAGCCAGAACAGGTAAGCTTCAAGTTCAGCTCAAAAGGGTGACAACCTTTGATCCAAGGACAAAGACTGGATCTCCTCTGACCCTATCCCAAGAGTTCGCAAAAGGGCTGATAATGAGAGTGGCAAGGCTTACCTCAAATCTTCACAAGGACTTGTAGCAACTGATTGGCCTAGATTACCCCTCATTGCATATTTTGGAAATATACTATTCAATTTTAGCTCTGTTTTGTGCATTTAAAACTTGTTTCCTCTAATATTATAAGTGAATTGAGGTCACGTATCTCCCATTTCACCTGGCACAACGCTAGGAAGGTAGCAGGTGGTCAATATTTATTCACTTTAATTGAATTTTATCACATACAGGGTCTATTTGTCTCACATACATATGTGGCCTTTATACTATTAATATTGTTCCTGCTTATAAAGATCATATTATTTCAACACTTGGTTTCTTTGAAGGAAATTATGTCTGAATATCTCCCTCCTGTTTCTGCAATAATTATATTACGATAACTCTCCCAGCTGTTAAATCCTATGTGGTTTAACTGAATTATCAAGAAACTTCACTCTCCATCCTGAGATAATCCAATGTATCTTTTCCAACCCATTCTACTGAATTAGTTCATAGAGGGTTATCTGTTTAAATAGCAATCTGAGTTCTTTAGAAGCTCTGCTTGGGCCAGACTTCAGACATCACTACCAATTGGCAGTTCAGTTATCAGCAGGGTGATTCTTAGTAGCTCCTTCAGCTACACTCCTCCCTTGACAAAGCAAACGGACAAAAAGAACACCAACAAAAGCATCTTGCAACCCAGGGCTTTGGTTACTCTTAAACTACCACGTGCAGATAATATAGCCACATGACCAAATGTTCCTTCCAGTAAAGTGCTTGCAGCAGAATGGAGTTTGGCGTGTTTGTTTTAACCATGCAGTGCATATGCCATCTGGCACATTTCGCATAAAAATGAAACTGCTTTCATGGCTGAGTAGATGCCAAAATGGAATTGTATAACAGTGATAAGGCCTTGTCTGGTTCATGAATATACCTTAGGTGCTGTTTCAAGCATGAAACTATAGATGATGTGAAAATAGTCACTTTTTTTTTCTCTTCAGAGGTGAAGGATATACTAAGAGTGAAGTCACTCACTTCTGTGAGCTTAGATCCCCGCTATGATTTTTAATGTGGAGAAAAATAGTTGCAAATTCTTTGTCTATGATTTTTGAAACATATTCAAGGCTTTAATTTAACTCTGGGTTTATGCCTCTGTGGAATAGCTAGGTGGTGGGGGAATATAAAACATACAGACTAGAGATTGGATGAAAAAAATGTCTAGAGTTTTAGGGTTTCTAGAATATATCAAATATGTAGATGATTGACAGAATTTCCTCCTTCTTTTCCATTACTTTCATGTCATGTTGTCAAATCCCAGGCCAGATCCCCTTTTCCACCTTCCCTGAGCCCTCTATACACCTTAAGAAAATGAATCTCAATCCATCTAACCTCCAGGGTGCTGGTGTAGGTTTAAGGAATTTTAGAAGACTGTACCAATTCTAGTGGGACATATCACATTGGTAACAAGGTGCCAGAGATTCATGGTTAAAGGTATTTGTAGAAAATTTGTGCATCTCTACTATGTTGTGCAACCTAATAGTATATTCTCCTCTGTCTATAATAACTTATTTTCTGGCAAACTTGGGACTCAACATTTCTCATGGTTGATATTCAGATTTACACAAAAGTGTTCTCTTAATGCACCTTCATGCATCTCATACATATTTGTATTTCTTTCCTGCATAATTTTAGGCCCAGTAGAGTGTTATAACAAACCTTTCCCTATGTTATCAGGACCAATATCTGTAGCATCTAAGCAATTTTCCAATCCTTCAAGTCATTTACCTCCAGAACTTACTTCAGTACAAGCATAAGTGTGATCAGAAATTGGGCATGTATCTATTTTTCTGGTCACCTTAACTCCAATGTACACTCGCCTTGGCACGCAGCTATGAAGTCATTAATATCTCAAACAGTATGTTCTCATAACATATGATGGACCTTATGTCATACAGCTATAAGAGATGCTTAGGCATTTATGCCCGCAAACTAGGTTTCTTACTTGCTTTGTAATATAACACCAGGAACCTTGTTAAGCTATTGCCCCACAATGATTATTTGTCTCTTTCAGGAGGGGTATTTCACCCCATGCCTGCAGGCATTTTCTGATATTTGTTGCTCAAGAAACTTCCACATGTTGATTCTCTCCAGTACTTGTCTACACAAGGTTTAGGACTATAATTGTTGTTAAAAATGTCTCTGAACCAGATACCAGTGTACTGAGGCTTCCCTTCACTTGCAATCAAATTTCAAATGATATGAAACTGTAGATCTGTGAGGGAGTGGAATTTAGTCAATGTTCTGCAGGAATTGATTTCAATCTCAGAGGTCTTTGGAGAACTATCATTTGAACTTTAGAATACCCTCTCTTTCTTCTAAAACTTTCTGTGTTGGAAACAGTTTACTTCTACCTGCACTGCCTAGAAAAGAGTGAAACATTATATAGGCTTCTTGCATAGGCCCTTATAGCTGGGGATGAAAGCTTATAGCAATATTAATCTCTTAGTAATTTAGTTACAAGCTTGTCATTCACATGTAACTTGTGGTTATTACTCTGAGTTTTATAGTTCAATTAGGCTTTCAGGGTATAAAGATTATAGCAGATTGGCGGAGCCTAGTCATTACCCTGTTTTGCTAAGCCTCCATCTATTTTAGAAAACCTATTCCATCCCTATGAACAAAAACGACTCTGCTTTGGAAAAGCAGCATTGAGATCCCAGTGAGCATATGCACAGAGGTGCCATTTTGTCCCTGTTCAGGACTTGTAGATGACCTTGTAGATGAAGTGCCCAGTTTGAAGCTGATCTTGAAGGAATGGCCTCATATATGTAGATTTGTAGATTGTCTTGGAGATGAAATGGTTAGGTTTCCAGTTGATTTGGTATTGATGGATTCACATCTAGCTGAGAGCCAGAAAAAGTGTCGTTGTGGCCAGAGGAGAATACACTTGTGATCTGCAACGTGGCACAGATTGGAAGAGATTTAGCAGTGAAAATTATTTGCTTATGTTTTTCACCTGTAACTTGCTCAAGTGATATGCTGTATTAAAGATAAGTGTGAAATAATCTGCAAGAATTGATAAAGAGGTTTGAAATCCTGAAGACTACATCAGTTCCCCCTTTGGCTGGCATTTAGAAGTTTTAATTTCAGTATCTCAAAATGTACAGGGGTGCAGGGAGTGTGGAACAAAGACTGCTGGAGTATTGGTCAGGTTTTGTCAACATGACCAAATAAGAGGATAAGAGAGACTGTTATAACCTCCCAATAATGTACAGAAACCCCAATCTCTCTTTAGATGGTAACAAATGCACACTTGGCATTGGCACAAAAGTATTTTCTGATGGTGTGGAAATTTTCAGGTTTTTTCTCTGTGTATTTTATTTATTTTTTAAAGTTTATTTATTTCTGAGAGATAGAGAGCATGCAAGTGGGAGAGGAGCAGAGAGAGAGAGAGAGAGAGAGAGAGAGAGAGAGAGAGAGAGAGGCATAGAATCTGAAGCAGGCTCCAGACTCTGAGCTGTCAGCACAGAGCCTGATGTGGGGCTTGAATCCATGGATTGTGAGATCATGACCTGAGCCAAAGTCAGATGCCTAACTGATTGAGCCATTGAGGTGCCCCTCCTCTGTATATTTCAGAAATGTGTAGTCCAAGAGTTAGACTGAAATCTCCAAATAACATTGCAGGATTTCTATCAACAATTACTAAATGCACTATCATTCTTTCATTCTTTCATTCATTCAACAGATGTGTATTGAGCACTGACTAACAGCTATTTCAAACGCTGCTGGTCCACTGGTGAATAAGTTACACCGGGCCCTTCTCCGTGGAGCTCACATTCCTCTCTGCATAAGGGGAGAAGGCAGGGAAAATTTCTGCCCTGAGATGGCGCTCGATATGCACACCTCTCTCTTCTTTAACATCCCATTGGCAGTAATCAGGGAAGCCAGCTTTGTATTCACAAATATACCAACACTTAACTTTATTAAGTACTTTGTACTAGTCCAACACGTGTTTTTCCAATTGTGCCTCATCTGCTGTTTAATCCACTGGTTGACTTTCTAATGTCATTTTAAAAAATTATTTTAATTTTTTTTCTATAAGCTCTATTTAATTCTTTTCTGAGTATGTCTCATTATTTTCATAGGCTCCTCTTTGTTATCCTTTAGATAATTTTATTTCTGTAACTGTATTAAGCATAGTTTTTTAGAACATGTATTTGATAATTCTAATATTTGCAGTCTTCCTGGGTCTGTTTCTGCTTTTTTTGAAATTGTAAGTATATGTTTTATGGAATATAATTTGTGGGAATTTTTTTGTTTGAGGACCAGCTTTAAGATGGTTTCCATTTGTCTATGGTAAATAAATTCTCATTCTAAACTAATTTTTAAGCTCCATATCCCCCCTTCCACATGTGAACATTGTAATTCTGGCTGTAACCCATGTGAATCAGCTCATAAGTATAAATTCTCAGGGAATTTATCTGTCTCTTCTCTCCACCCAGAGCCAAGATGAGACACCATGTGTCCTTCAATGTCTCTTTCAACAGAAAAATTTCCCCTAGCTTATCTCCTTTCATGGTTGGTATTGCATTCTGCGAGCCCTGGCTTTATGTGAGATCGTCCTCTGAAGATACAGCATCCTTTCAGGTCTTTGCTGGTTTTAGGATCTTTATGCCTCAGCTCAGATCTTGCCTCTTCAAGGAGTCCTTTCTAGGGTGCCTGGATGGCTTAGTAGGTTGAGTGCTGGACCCTTGATTTCAGCTCAGGTCACAATCCCAGTGTTGTGGGATTGAGCTCCATGTCAGGCTCTGCACTGAGAGTGGGCCTTCTTAAGATTCTTTCTCTCCCCTCCATCCCTCTTCCTCACTCACATTCTCTCTAAAACAAAACAAAATCAACCCCCCTCCCCAACCTTTCCTGACTGTCTGAAGTAGACTTTCTGGTCATATCATCCTATTATTGTCTTCATACCCTTACTAATACCTGAAACTGTCTAGTTAACTAGTTTGTGAATTATTTCTATTAAAAATCAGCTTTCCCAATCAAGACTACAAACTGCACAAGTGTGAGAACTTTCCCTTTTATTCACTGTACCATTCTCAGTGCCTGAGATGGTACGTGGCCCAAAGGAGGTCCTCAGAGAATTTACATTGAATTAGAAATTGATGGAATGAGCTAATAGAATAGGTTAACATTATGTTTCACCATGCCTCTCAATACATGGAAGTTAACTTCTTTCTAGTCTTCATACCCATGTTGTTTTAAAAAAAAGTCCAAGGGTTTCTATGGTCAAAACAACTGCTGTGCTTTCTAATTGTTTACCTGGGTTCCTCTGCCCTTTGCCCTCTTCCTTCTACTTTGGTCTGGAGGTTTCCTGACACCTCAGTTGGGTTGAGTGGAAAGGCAGGCTGAGTGGGGACTACGAACAGTCAAGCTTTCCACTGCATAATGTGTGAGTAGGATGGGATTCAAGTGTGACTGTACTATGGCTTGAATCCCTTAGTATTTGTAGCAAGACCCTGTCGACAGATGTGTGTACTTGAGTTGGTGATGGCAGGATATAGTGCTAACTCTCCATATTTGATGGAGCTGACTCTCATTGACTATGAAATGGTGCACTGTCATCCTTCTCAGGTGGTAGGGGCTGCTTCCTGCCTGTCCCAGATGGTTCTAGGCCAAGAAAAATGGAGCTTAAAGCAGTGGTTTTACCCTGGATATGCTGAGAATGAAGTATTAGAAGTCATGTAACACGTGGCCAAAGATGTAGTGCAACTAAATGAAAACGTAACCTAATTCACTGCCATCAAGAATAAGTATGCAAGTATAAAACTCCTGAATATCAGCATGACTTCTCAGCTGAACACAAAAGACATCCAAGACTTTGCCTCATTTCTGATGAGATGATCCTAGGCTGCCATGACCCCTGAGGAAGAGTAGTTCTGTGCACAGTATTGCTGACTAAGCATCCCTTTGGCCATAAGTCTTGGCTGGTAGCTTAGTTCTCTCCAAAGAGGCAGAGAGTATGGGGACTATATTAGTTATATGAGATACCCCATGATATGCCAGTGTATTGACTCTTTCTTTTCTTTCTTTCTTTCTTTCTTTCTTTCTTTCTTTCTTTCTTTCTTT
>NW_026057579.1:11415350-11493827 GCF_023721935.1 Panthera uncia
TTCTTTCTTTCTTTCTTTCTTTCTTTCTTTCTTTCTTTCTTTCTTTCCTTTTTGGCTGTAAATCTGGGCTTCTGTCCCTCTTTCCATTTCTAGATGGACTAATCCCAGTTTGTAACTTTGACTGTATAACAATAAAACTGCAGCCATACCTGGTTTATTTCAGACCTCTTTATGGCAGCTTCCATGTCTCATCCCAGGTCCCCAACTCAATTGCCTGTTTCCTGTTTCTTTTATCACTGCTACAATTTGCCTTGGTCCTCTCTTATTTGACAGTAAAAGATAAATTGAGGAGGAAAACAAAACCAAAACAGGTCCTCTGGTTAAATATTTTAAAATACCAGCATACTATTGAAAAAGCATATCCTCATAAAGTAAATGTTGAAAACAAATAGAAAAATGGAAGGAAAACAATCACTTATAATGTAGCCACCTAGTCACAGTAATGGCATTAATTTCTTTGGTTCTTTTATAATTCTTAATTTTATTTTCCTCCACACTGTATATATAATTATACTAATTATACTGTATATACAATTTTGAATCCTGATTTTTTTCAGTTATATCTTTATAAACATTTGAATATGGTGTGCAATTGGTTGCGTAGTATTCCAGTTAATGGGTATACTTTAATTTCTTCAGGCTTTTACTATGAACATTTGCATTGTTTAACAGGACATATGTCAATGTAAATGTTTATAGACCTATTATATAATGCATATCATGTATTATATCAGATGCCACTCCTGGGAAATCAATCAATTCAGCAAAACCTATCATTAATTGAGGTGAGAGTTGGTTGTAAGGTGCTCTTAGAAAGTGTGCTTTGTAATGGATCACAACCTGAGAAGCAGACTGAGGACGGAGAAGCTCACATACACTGGACTGGGTGTGTGCAGACATAGGCATGTGCACTGAGCCTGGAAGGGATCCATCTGGGGGATGTAACATAAGGAGCATGGTAGGGGTTCATTCTTTGGTATGAGGGAAACACATATCTATGCTTTTCTAAGCAAAATTTTGAAGTTCAAGGAAATCCCCGAATTTCAGTTTACTGGGATATTCACATAGAAATAAAAATAAAAATAATTGTAAATGCCTTTTGTGTTTCTAATAAGATCCAAAGTGTCATGTTCATTCAAATTTGCAAATTTATGAAGGAAAGCGACATTTTAAAGTGAAATTGCTTCTATGTCAGGGATGTCATTGTTGCTTGGGTGATCATAAAAAAGGAAAGATTTATGATTCTTAAAAAGCGTGACATCAGGTTTGGCAGTGATTCCCCTTTATATGATACATGTACTTCAGAGATTTAATTTAAATTCAGAATTAAATAGCTTCATGAGATACACAATGTGAAAGTAAGATTATCTTGATTTTTAGAAAGTTCTTAAGAGTATCCTAAGTAATTTTTTTGAAAGCAAATCATTTTAGTATTTCTCTGTAAAACTTAAGCTAAAAAATAGAAAAAGTAAGTCTGTAGGGGACAATAATCTGGTCCTGATGGAAAAAAGAAATACAGCTAGGCTTTATGAAATATCTTTGCTATACTGACATGGAAGTGACATCATGTTTTAAAATATCCTTCCGGAGTAGCATAAATGAAAACATATTTTTCTCTGACTTCCTTCCTTCTAACTGCTCTTCACCCTGTCTTTGGTCTTTCTGTTCTTATCTGCCATTTCTTTTGTCCCTTCTTCACCCCTCAGCCCTATCACTTTGATCTGCATTTCCTTATAATTTCCACTCCATTCTTCTTTAATTTGAAACTTCCTTCTTTACTTTCCAAGCATCTTTTCTCTCCTGTACTGAATCTTTCTTTTAAATGAAATAGTCACATTGATTGTGAAAAATGAAAACAGTGTCAGATGTTGCCCTCTGCCCATAAATAACAAATAAAACAAAACAAAAACACAGATGCAAGTATTAAAATGTTTTTCCCATTTTAAGAAAAGAATTTTGCTGGATGTCTTCGATCTGTGTGGCTTTACCACAGACTATCTACCTTCAATTCTTATAGCACTTATCCTTTGAAAAATGCTATTTGCACTTATCATTGATATTTTTACTCAAATAACTAACTCCTCACTGACTGAGTAAACTTACAGAACTGACCAGTCCATCAAATTAAGGGTATAGACTGGTTAGGTTCAATCAATCAAGGCTTCATGGAGGAAGGAGAGGACACTCAAAATGGTTAAATAATACCACCCCGTATCAGGGATGTAATTTATATGTCCCACTCCTTTACTTATCTCTCATCACAGACATCACTAATCAACCACAGTACTCTTTCCTGCTCAACATGGATATGGTTCCACACTCCTTCTAAGCATTACATCTATCATGGTAACTTAACTAGATGTGTTACTTAATTTGAAATCAATTTGTCCTCTTTGCTTTAGACCAGGTCATTATATATCCCAAATGACCTATCTCATAGATGCTCCAATACATATGACCTATAAGGTAGGTATTATATTAAGGGTTTTGCAGGAGGAAATTTTGCAACTGAGAAGAATTTAGGTAACTCACTAATGTCACACAACTACTGATAGGAATACTTCAGTTCTTTTTATGGCAAGATCAGTATTCTTTTTTCTATAGTTGCTTAAAGAGCTATTTGTGGACATTTGCCTGGGAACTCCTAAAGAGAAAGCTAGAAAATGGTAAAAGAAAATTCTAATTGTGTTGGGAAAATTTTTGTTCCAGGGTTATAGCAGTGTCATTGAGGGTTGCTGCTGAGTGTAAGTGAAATATGTGACATCTATTTGCAGTGAATAGTAAATACCAAAAATGGAGCCTAATATTTCCCTGAAACTCTATCCTCTCATCATTGAGTCCATGCAGACCCATCTCATCTCCAGTGCTTGGAATCTCAGTGATATTTCTTTAGATTTGGGGAGTCCCTTTTTTTTTAAAGCTAGTCACCATTGATGAACCAAGAAAGCAATTCATTTTGTAGCACTTAATGGAAAAAGGTACATGTGATCATTTATTTTTACATTGGAAGTCTCCAACAGCACTTAAAGGAATGGAATAATCAGAGAAATGATATTGTTTTAAAGCTCTTTGGAGTTTACTCTGGAGGACAGGCTTAGATGTGGGTGATTCCAAAAAGGCCACTGAATGCATCTAGAAGAAACATGAACTTTTCAATTTTAAAGGAGACTGGCCCTTCAGCAACCCAGGGAAGATAAGCTCTCCCTGCCCCTGATCCTTGCTCTTCCAGGACTCAATCTCCCTGTGCCTTTTTCACATAGTGACAGAAGGACACTACTTTTTCCAAATAATATGGGCAGAGATCTCCCCCTTCCCGCCCACCCCTCCACCCCCAGCATTTAGAAGATTAGATATACACCCTTTAAAATATTTTAACCAAGTCTTCCATAGTTTTGCATATTTGCATAATGATAAAGTTCACTCCTTAGTTATTTTCCTTAACAAGCTGAAAAATACCATGCAAACATAAAGTGGAATCGGCGAGGGGCTCACTCATATTGCCAATTTGACCTTCTCTATACTTCATCAAGTTACTTCATCTGAATCCTACTCCAAGTTACTTTTCTTCTCCATTGTCACAAATCAAAAAAAAAAAAAAACACCTTAGAATAAATATGACATTTCAAGAGGCATCCTATTGTTCTTCATACTAGACCATGGTTCCTTACTCATGCTATTTTCTTAATACGAACTCTGGCTAGGAAGGAAGCACCTCATGCTCTGATAGCAGCAACCATGATCTATAGCCCTCTGAAAAAAGCTCTGGGTATATGTTTATTGGATCTAGTAGCTATTTGACTTTACAATTTTGTAAACAACTTACAGTTTAAAATTTTTAAAAACATATTTATCTATTTTCAGAGAGAAAGAGGGAGAGAAAGGGGAACAGGAAGAGAGAGAGAGAAAGTGAGAGAGAGAGAGAGAGGGCACACACAACTGACTGAGCCACCCAGGTGCCCCCCAAATTTTGAAGAGAATAATGCTTGTATAAGAGTGTAAAATATTTCTTATGCCATATTTTTATGCTGTATGTCAGTATTATTTCCATATAATTTTAGTGAATATTTTCTCAAAGAATTATTTGTAGCAGTGGGTTGTTTAAAAATCATTTATGTGAAAATTAAGATCCTCTCTGCATTTCATTCTGTTGAAAATCAACAAATTTGAGAATTAATGTCTATATTGTTCATAATCTTCTCTTAAAGAGACGGAACAGAATTTAATTTTGGAAGATGAGATTTGCTAATTGATCTCTCTAGAGTGAACTACTGAGGAAATGAGAATATAAATAAGAAAAAGGACTTATGTCATAATACACATTTATAAAAAATGCATATTATCCATGACTCTATTATGTATTCTAAGAACTTCTATTATTTACTCCTGTGGCTTATAAGCCCTCTTTCAAGGTAAAAATCCTATTTGTTCATGTCAACATTGTTTACTATTTGTTTATTTCTTATTTGTTATGTGAACACTGGAATTAAATATTCTTTTGAAAATAAATAATTGCCAATTTTTCCCAGATCCAGAAATCCTAATACAAGGCAATAAAATTCAAGGCTTTGTATGCTCATGAGTGCATATAAGTCTTTAATTTCTGAGAGACTGAATAATAGCGAGTGATAAGCTGTAAGCAAGCAAATGGTTAGTGTGTTCTCTCAGGGTCCCTCCCTGGGGAGTTGGCATATATTCATCAGAATTGAAAACAGCTTCCTCTTTCCCTTAGAGGGGCTTCCGGTTCTTAAAGAACAGATGGGATAGAAGTAAACACACAACATTTGCAGGTAACTAGAGAACTACAAAAATATGTTTGGGGAACATGTAAATCAGTATATGTTTCTTTGGCTAAAAAACAGATTAGCTTTCATAGTTACTTTCTAGATCCACTGGAAAAGAAAAAAACACACAACAACTGAAAACCACAAACCACCACCCATACCAAACTATAGCTGCTTGGGTCTTATCATCTTTTTGATCAAACTGAGAGTGTGTATCCTTCCTTTCAAGATTCTAGCTTTCTATTCCTATGTGCCACTCTGAGGATCTGTAAAGCAGATGTTCTTCTGGTATAAATCCATGTGCCTTGAATTATTTTAGCCCCTCTCAGTAAATCATCCCTCTCCGATCCCTTTCCAGGAAGCATTCCTTTTGGTAAATGTGAACACAGTTGACTAGTATGTCAACTGGGTTGGGGGCAGCCAGCAGTAGGGCATTGTCCCCCAATCTCCAGTGTCCCCACTGGCACCAAACCATCTCTGATTTTGAAATGAACTAATCAAAATATATTCTTTCACACTGGGGCGGGGGGGGAGGGGGGAAGACAAGAGGCTGTTAGACTCTAAAGGACTTATCCGAGTTACTTTAGGACAGAGTCCACAATTGGTCTCTTTTGATGTAGAGGCTGCTATGACCTGTCTGTCCCCTTTTTCCCTCCAAGGCCCTTCCAGTAGAAGGGACGTGTGCTAATAGCTGCCACCACTGCCCCTTACCTAGGGGGACTGATGGAGAAAGAATGTCTTGCCTATAACTTGTCTTGTACTACAAGCAGATGTGTGCTATCTCCTCACACTCACATCCCAGTCCAATATAACCCCAATTTTTAGGGAATTTCCCTTCAGAGAATAAAACGGAGATTGTATGCTAAGAAAATCTTAGAACTTGTGGGAACAAAGGTACTCTTTAGGTTGGCCAGATATACTTCTCACTTGCTAGAAAATGATCTGACTCTTAATGTCACTTTCACAGTGTGACTATTGCCACTGTCTGCGGGTGCCCTGGAAAACCTAATTAGACACAGGGGTGAACATTTTACTTTCAGTCAAGGGAATATTCCTCCTGGATAAATCACTGTGGGACCCTAAAAAATAATGGTGTTTGACTGGCTTGCTTTTAAAAGAACTGAATGAGCCCTCAGATTGTTTGGCTTTATTTGATACTTTAACACAGGACACAATCTGTAAGATGTATGGTTGGGAAATCTCTTTCTTTCTTAAGGGCAATTCTTATTTGAAACAAGCATTCTCCACAACAAGCCTCTGTTTGACCAAAATTAGAGTACACCTATGTACCCTGTTCTAATTTTCTGTAGTCCTTTTTACATGATGAGAGAAATCAATTTTCTCTCTTCTTTCCTTGTAACACTGAATGTTTTGAAGATGATACTTTGCTTTAGCAAGAGAGACTCAAGATAGTTATTTGAAAAGCTGACTTGTATCTTTATTTGCCTGAATCTTGCTTATTCTTACTTAATCTTATTCATTTTATGTAGGTCTCTTCCTTATGAGTGGGTACTTAGGTAGAGTTATAGTTGTGAGGTGGCCGCAGAAACTCTCCAGTCTAACTCTTTGTGTCTGCTTGGGATTCACCCTTCCTTGGTGTGGCTAATGACCCTGTTTGCCAGGCCCTGGCCTTTCAGGCCTTGCCCAGCCATGGACAGAGATAGCTCCTTTGCTTAGGCTCGGCCCTACTCAGCATCTATTCTGGTGCTGAGCAGATCGAAGAACACATGGGGAGTCTCTTCTCCAGCAATGAGTGAGGTCTAAATTAGACATATTTATGAAATCTGATGTACAGTGTGACCGAAGTAAGCTCACAGATGCATCTTTACAGGGTTTCAGCCTTTCTCTAAGCACTGCCTTATTGGTCTGGTCTCAGGCTCTGGTTTACTATTTCAGTTCTCTTGCAGGGATTGGAAATTGAACTCCAGCTTGCTTGGATGGAGCTCTTCCCTTCTCTGGTCCTTGCTGATGGCCTCCAGGAGAAGCCTAGACTCTGTCCTCAGCATCACTTAGTCCAGATTTCAATGAATTTACCTCCACTTCCTATATATCCTGCACTTAATGACAATGTTCTCATCCCAACTGCCTTCAAAACTTGCTTGGAACTCATGTTATGCCTTCAAGTTTTGTGCATCAAATTGAATTGATTTAGATTTTGATGCCAAACTGTATCAAGTCCCAGATCACCCATTCTCAGACAAGTGTGTTGGGCCAGTGGATAATGTGGGTAACACTCTTCTCACCTCTTCAGGCTGATCACACGTAGTCTGCTCTTTCTCTTCCCAAACTTGGACATTGCAGAGTGCTTACACTTAAAGGGTGGGGAGATAATGATTTACTTCCTTGTAGATAAAGGTAAGTAGGTCAGAATTTGGAATTGGAATTCTTTCGCAGTAAAGAGTTATGTGTTCTCCCTTTATTTATTTATTTATTCATTCAATCATTTATTTAAATAATATGGATTTATGGGTGTTCTCCACTTTGTATAATGGTCCAGTATATTTTTGTCACAAGCAGATCAGATGCTTCTAGGGAATTAGAACTGATTCCTGCTTCTATAGGTCCCTCTGCCTGACACAGAACAGATGCAAAAAGACACTTCTTAGTTAATAGAACTAAAATAAGAATTAAGCCCACAATATCTGTAATGATTTGCCAAAGCAGCCCAACTGGTCTTCTGACATTAACTTACTACATTTCACTGCCTTTCTGATAAAGATGTCAGAAATGGGACGCTCTAATCCAACCCTTTCATTTACACATGATAAAATTTAGGACTGGAGAAGTATATGGAGCCATATGTGGAATGAGAGCCCACTTTTCCTAACTTCCAATGTGATACTCTTTAGACATAATGCATGTAGTAGCACCAACTACAGTGCCTAATGCATCCATGCACTCGACCCAGGTTGGTTGATTTTATATCTGTAGGCAAAAGAGAGCCATCACAGAAATTTTCTCTGTTCTGTTTGTTTTGCAAAGTGAATTTTCACTTTCCACCGATCTCTAAGGCAGAAATGAGCATGGATGTGTGTAAGAATGACACTGGGGTGATCAGATGAAAGCAGACCAAGTGACAGCCACTAAAGGCTGTGCCAAGCTGGTGGCAGTGAAAAAGAAGAGCAGATATACTGAGAGGTATTTTAGAAGCAGAATTGGCATAATCTGTTACCAGTTAATGTGGAGGGTAAGGAAGTAGGAGATGTTTAAATTGACTCTGAGATCCCTGGCTTGGGCAGCTCGATGGAAGAAGTCACTAATCAAGACATAGCAGGTTTGGAGAGGAGGATGAATTTGTTAGGTATGAGATAGTTGTTAGACTCTTTGTACTTCCAGGAGGCAGCATATGTGTGGAGCTTAGAAGAGAAATTTAAATCCAAGGTATAGATCGAAAAGTTAATGTCAATTGACTGATGAAGTTTTCAGAGGTGGTGGTATCACCTGAGAAAGGCAGAGTAAAGACAAAGGACCCCGCCCAAGTTCACGAGGGAGAGAAGACAGAGAAGGCAACAGGAAGTAAGGAGATACTATCACAGAACCAAATATGCAGTAGTGGGGGGAAGTGAGGTGAGGAGGGATGGTGAGCTGGTTAAGTAGTCTGCCCTTCTTTGTCTCATTCTGCAATGAGATCAAATTAGATGAGGCTTTAAAGAGGCTGTGGGGATGATGATGCTCAGGTCATGGACAACTTTGCTAGAGTCCTTCCATTGTAACGGTGCAGGGCTCAATATAAAAGAATCAGACACTGCAGAAATAGAGAGCTAGATCAATACACACCTTTTCATTATGATTCTCCCTCACTCACACTCCTTTCATTTCCAAAGATTACAGACAATTACATAAGAAAGAATTTAAGTTAAATAAGAATGTCTTAATAGTTTTTATGAGACATAGGAATAGATTAGTGGGGTTTTTGAATCTCTCATTTGTGAGTGTTTCAAGAGTAAAGACGTGGAGGGGTGCGTGGGTGGCTCAGTCAGTTAAGCATCTAACTTTTTAAAAAAATAAATTTTTTACTGTTTATTTATTTTTGTGTGAGAGAGAGGCAGAATGTGAGTGGGGGAGGGGCAGAGAAAGAGGGAGACACAGAATCTGAAGCATGCTCCAGGCTCTGAGCTGTCAGCACAGAGCCTCAGGCGGGTCTCGAACTCAAGACTGTGAGATCATGACCTGAGCTGAAGCCGGACACTTAACTGACTAAACCACCCAGATGCCCAAGCATCTGACTCTTGATTTCATTTCAGGTCATGATCTCACGGTTGGAGCCCCGTGTAGGACTCTACGCCAACAGGTGACAGTGCAGAGCCTGCTTGGGGTTTTTCTCTCTCTCTCTACCTCTCTCCTGCTGGCACATGCTATCAGTCTCTAAATAAATAAATAAATGAACATTTTAAGAAAGAGTAAAGACGTGGATATTTTATTTTTTAAACATTTAAAAAATGTTTATTTTGAGAAAGAGAGAAAAAGCAAGTGTGCATGTGGGGGACGGACAGAGAGAGAGAGAGACAACATCCCAAGCAGGCTTCCTAATGCAGAGCCCAATGTAGGGCTTGATCTCATGTCTGTGAGATCATGACCTGAGCTGAAATCAAGAGTTTGATGCTTAACCCACTGAGCCACCTAGGCGCCCCAAGATGTGTATATTTTAAACTGGAGTGAAATTATTTTGAAGAATGCCTCTGAATTCTCCTTGAAGTTTTTGGCTCTTATTCCAGAAGGGTGAACATATAAGGCTACAAGGAGGGCATTTTTATTTTTGCTGTGTACTTATGGGATAAATTCTCCCTGTCTGAAAATATTGAATTTGCTAACTAGTTGATCTATTCAGAGGTCTCTGAGTATTTCACTGTGCAATCAATTGTACTTTTAATAAACCATAAACCATGTTTACTGCCTTATTTATTGAATTGAATCAAAATGACTTGATGGTTAACTAGTACAGTGCTCTTGACAGGCCCCAGAAACAGGGTCTGCGTACTGGAGGAAATAATACAGCAAGGTGATGGGATGATCTTATTCTTGAAAAATGCAACAAAGCAGAGCAAAAGTAAAAGATTTCTTGTTTGTTTGTTTGAGGGCAGAGTTTTTCTGGAAGATAGAAGGCCAACCCTGTGAAAACCTTCCTGTGGCTCTTCCTGTCTTTCAAGCAGGTGCAAGCGACACAAGATTCCTATTAAAGAATAGCCTTCACAGCTCCTCACAGCCTCACTGCTGTGTTTGCCCAGAGGTGTAAATAGATTCAAAGGTCATCCACTTCCTAATATCCCATTTCTTTTCTTTTGGAGTAGTTTCAGTTAGAGTGTGAAGCATTGAGATGAGGCAGCTCCCCAGTCAATCTGAGAGAATCAAAAGAGCCCTTATACCCCCTACAGAGCCTTTTGCAATCTTCTGGGTCTTAACACTCCAAATGATTTGATTATGTTTGGTTATAATTGCAATATTGATTGAAGTTAGAGGTGGCCAGGAAGGGTCGAACCATGCTTTATGTCTCCTTGTAGTCACATAGATCAGAGTCTGTTACTTTCACATTACCTGCAGGAAGGAATCACCATCATCTCTCTAAAAACAAAATGCACTGCAAAAGAAATTTCATAGGCCTAAAGAGAGCTTTGAAAAAACTAGTTGGCACAGTAATAATTTGATTTTCGTGAAGCAGTTTCCTTTACTGAATAAATAGCACTGTGTTTACACACAGAATGAAGATCACTGAAAATCTCTTTATCTGGTTTTGACAAGTTCATTGAAAAATTGACAAGAGAAACATTTATTTTAGACAGTGCCGGCCAATCCAGTAAAGAGCTTGCTGAACAAAATTTTTAGATTTTTTTAAAAAATACAAATACACATACAGACTGGGGAGAGGCAGTTGTTTTCAGTATTTTTTTTATGTTTACACATCAAACACTCATAGAGGAATTGCCTTCTAAAATATATAAACCTTGGGTAGAAGCTTCTAACATGAAGGATTGATTTGGCATTTTGAGGGTTCTACCTTTTCCACTTGGTTCAAGTCCATCAACAGCAGGGGAAATCTACCCTACTGAACAGCTCTCTTCTACTCCCATGTTGCAAACATTCAACACAGTGTTCTAGAAAGACATTCAATGAAAAGAAGCCATGTAATACAGTGTGAGGATTAAGTGACCCACAGCTTTTCCATATCTAGGGACTTCATAATGTGTAACATCTTCAAGATCACTCAGTGTCTCTGGAGAGGGAGCAGAAGACATGCATGGCCCTGAACCTTGAGGATTCCTGCCAAAGTGTCTATGACTGGATTACCTCTGATTCCAGCCAGGGTCTCAGTGGCTGTCTTTGGCATGTATCTGTGCTTGTGTATGGGGAAGGGAGACACAGAAAAATTAAGGAGTTAAAAAAAATCCATACTTTCTTAGGGAAAATAGGAAAATAAAATGAGTTTTATATCATTTTATTTTGAAAATGCATTTTGTTTATATTTACTAACTTCCATAATAATACAGTAACTTTGACATGGCCGTTATACTGTAAAGAGGCAAATATGACTTAACTAAAATAGTATTGTACTAGCTTTGAACAAAGCAAACGATTGACAAAAGACAGAAGAAAGATAAAACACTCCTGTTGCCTCATATAAATCATAGCACATTGGAAATGGAAAATGTCTTTAGTGAGAGAGTAATGAATTAATAGACGAATAAAAAATCCCCATTAAACAGCTGGATATTTTAGGAATACAAGTATTCTGAGGATGGGAACTTTGTCTAAGCTCTCACTTTCTACAAGGTCTAGCTTTGGTGTGTATTCAATCAATACTTTTGAATGAAAAAACTGCATTCCAAAGTCTTAATGACCCTTTACTTGTTTAGAGGGACTTTTTCAAAACAAATTCCTTTCACATACCAAAAAGGAGATTGGGAAGCAGATTACAGGGTGAAATGGAACTGAGGTCAAACAAGGAGAGAAGGGCAAGGGCAGGGCATGCACAGGAAGCTAGGCATTCTTGTTTATTTGGTGAGGTGGCACAGGTCCAAGAACCTCATGTCTATGAAACTAGATGACCCTTGGGGACCTGATGCCAGAACCCCAGCAGCTCCAGTGTATAGACGGTCCTTTGGCCCCATTTCATCCTGACAAGCCCTCTCCAAGCTCTGAGCTTTCTGATGATGAAGACCCATTCTGGGATCCTGCCTAATCCAAAACAACCGAACTTCAGCACTGGCTTGGGAAAAGTAAGATTTCAGGGTCAAGGGGGAATTTTCCAATATCATCCCCAAACCCATATGCAATTTTTAAAAAACCTTTTTTCTGGAATTTAAATCTTATTCTACGGGACCTCATGGAAGTTAAATGTCTGGCAAAAATGAACTTGCATGGGTGGAGTGAAGGCTGTGCTGTTTCATTGTGGCCATGTGAACTCATGTTGTTTATGAGATGGTTTGCAGGTTTTGTAAGGGAAAGTGTAGAAGAACCTGGGGAGCCTGGCATTACTAGAAACATAATGGAAGAACTTTGAGGGTTGAGCAAATCTGAAGCCTTCAAAATTTTGTCTAGATCTTACCATAAGCACCAAGGGTGATAACAAGACAAATGATGAGGCGGCATTTATGTCTAGTAGAGGCAACTAACTTCCATGCTAGGCCATGCTAATGTGCTCCAGATGTCTTAAAATCTCAGCTGATCTAATCAAGATATGCAAGTTTGGTTTATTCTCCAGGTGGGTGCTTGCAAAAGAGAGAAAACCCTCTCCATGTCTGTCTTCTAGCTACAACTCTTCCTTTGCTTTTCTTCCCTCCTTCTCTCCCTGCTTCATTTCCTGCCTTCATCCATCCATTGCTAAACATTTTCCAAGACTACTGGTGTAGATGTCAGATGAGATGATGTATGTAGGACATGAGTCTTGTCTTCATGGAAATAAAGATGCAAATAAATATTCAAAATATGCCTGAATATGTTATTCCATTCCCAGCATACTTGTTAGATGGGGTGGTTCCCTAACCCTAACCCGGAAAAGGGGCTCTAACCTGAAGGATGGGTACATGGACAGTGTGAACAATGGAGCAGCTAAACATCTGTGTGCACAAAGAAACAAAAAAACACTAAGTTAATGATTCTGGAATCCTATATAAAATATGTAAGCTTATGTTGAATATGTTTCAAAGGAAATAAAATCAACAAAGGAGGGGAAGCTAACATTGTCTGGAGATTATACAATTTTCACCTTCGTTATTTCAATTAGGTCTCACAATAACCTTAAGAGGCATGTGTTTTCCTTATTTCTTTTCAGGCTCAGAGAGAGATTCACTCATTACCTAAGTTAAACTATGACTATGAAACCCAAGTCTGTCTGATTCTTACATTTCTTTGGGATTAGGGATGTTAGACAAAGTGATAAGGGAATCTGAAAAAAATATATAAAGAGGATTAGACATGGATCTCTTTTGGGTATTTTCTCACAACGTTAGGAATATGATAGAGTTTCTTGTTTTTCTAGTGTTCTGTTGAACACAACAAATCCCATAAAATTAGATGTTTCTTTAATATCTTTAGAGTAGCCAAAGAGTTAATTTTCCAGAATATCCTGAAACTTGTCTAAATTCCAGCCACCCCAGAGCAGATTCAGATATAACTAGATACCCTCACATTGAAAATAGATCATCACCAGTCTAAGAAACAGTTATGAATCCAATCTAAATCACATTTCATATATGGCCTTTGCCAATAAATAAGGTCAATCATTTACTACTTTCCCAAATAGTTAATTGAATATTTTAGAAGAATTTCTAATTGCAATGTCATTGTCTTGCCATTCCTTAGTGCTTAGCCCTCTAATTTGAGATCTACTGGAGGGCAACATTTGCAAATTAGAAACATAATTGAAATCTACTGCTGAATAAATTGATGTTTACCGCTACATAAAATTAGTGCAATGGTTTTAAATGGTACGGAATCTATTTCTTTTCACCTCACTGGCTTCTTGCTTTCCTTTGATGGAATTGTATTTGGAGATGACCCTCGGAAGCAAGCAAGCTTTCTCCTTTGATATAGTCCCAAATTAGCAGTAGGAGGCAAGAAACAGTGACATTGCTGAGGACCCACAGGTTGCTGTGATTTTCCACAATGGCGGGCTCTCCCTAGTTCCCTGATTTTTTGAAGCAATCTGAGTTAAGGATATTGTCAGGAAACTAATTCCATCTGAACAGACTTTCAAAACTTGAATAATTGAAAGATGCGAACAAAAAGTAAATTTACATCTAGACCAGGACAGAAGCAAGACTGAATTTTGTCAGTGTTGAATTTTTAATTAAGTCAAAGTGTTAAAAACAAGTGAACTCTGCAGAAAACACTGTTAAGAGAATGAGTAGACAAGCCATAGGCTGAGAGAAAATATTTGCAAATCACATATCTGATAAACATCCAGAACATGCAGACATACACATGGAGAATGTTAAAGAAACCCAAAACCTTTTTAAAACTAAACAAAAAGAAAACAAATTACCCAATGAAAAATGGGCAAAGGTTTGAATAGGCACTTCACCAAAGATATGCAGATAAAAAATAAGCATATGAGAAGATACCCAATATCAACTGTCATTAAGGAATTGCAAATTACAACAAGGAGATACCACTGCGTAACCTATTAGAATAGCTAAAACCCTAGAACCTGACAATAACAATTGCTGATGAAGATGTGGATCAATAAATAATCTCATTCATTGCTGGTGTGAATGCAAAATAGTACAGCCACTTTGGAAGGCAGTTTGTCAGTTTCTGACAAAGTGAAGCATAGTTTTACCATCTGTGTTTCTAGATATTTTCCCAGCTGACTTAAAAAGTTATGTTCATACAAAAACCTGTACAATAATGATTATATCAGCATTATTTCATAATCACCAAAAACTGGAAGCAACTAAAATGTTCTTTAATAGGTGAATGGATGAACTGGGGTAAACCCATAAAAGGGAATATTACTTAGTGATAAAAATAAATGAGCTATCAAGCCACAAAAGACACAGATGTACCTTAAATGCATATTAAGTGAAAAAAAAACCCTCCAGTTGAAGAGCCTACATGATCTATGATTGTTTTTTATAATATTCTGGAAAAGGCAAAACTATAGAGACATTAGATCATTTAGTGGTTGTCAGGTGTTCGGGGAGGGAGTAGAGTTGAACAGATGAAGCCCAGGGGACTTTTTAAAAAGGGTTATACAGTTATCTTTATGATACTGTAATGGCAGATACATGACACAGTACATTTATCAAAATCCATACAACTTTGCAACACAAAGAGTGAACCTTATGTATGCAAATACAAAGATCAATTAGGAGGTTTAGGGATCCCAGGCTGGAAAGCAGATTGTTATGAAGGAATCTAACCAGATCATTGGAAATGTGTGACATAACCTCACCAAAGGGGGACAAGGGGGAGGAATCATTGTTTAATGGGTACAGAGTTTTTGTTGGAGATGATGAAAAGGTTTTCAGTACAGAGAGTGGTGATGGTCACACAACATTGTGAATGTATTTGATGCCAATGAATTATACAATCACAAATGCTTAAAATGATGAATTTTATATGTTTGCCACAATTTAAAATGCATGGGAAGAGGGGCGCCTGGGTGGCTCAGTCGGTTAAGTGTCCAACTTTGGCTCAGGTCATGATCTCATGGTTTGTGGGTTCAAGCCCTGCGTACGGCTCTGTGCTGACAGCTCAGAGCCTGTGGCCTGCCTCAGATTCTGTGTCTCCCTCTCTCTGTGCCCCTCCCCCAGTTATGCTCTGTTTCTCTCTGCCTCAAAGATTAACATAAAAAAATAAAATAAAATGCATGAGAAGAAATTATACGCTTAAATGATTAGAATGATAAAACATATTATGTATATTTTACCACAGTTTAAAAACAATTATAAGAAAAGGCAAAACAATGAAAGTAGGGACAATAAAAAGATCAGTGGCTTACAGGCGCACAGTGGACCTTTTTAGAAGCAGTGGAACTATTCTATATGATACTGTAATGGTGGACATGATATACATTTGTCAAAGCCTAAAAACTGTATAACATAAGCAGCAAACCCTCATGTAAACTGTGGACACTATATGTGATAATAACATATCAACATTTGTTCATCAAACGTTGTGTCACACTAATGGAAATGTTAACAACTGAGAAATAATAGGGAAACTGTGTAAAGGGATACAGGGAAGAGGTACCTGGGGGTTTTCTACTTTTTGCTCACTTTTTCTATAAACCTAGAACTGCAATAAAAAATCAATTAAAAAATTAAAAAACAGGTGCTGACCTAATAACTATGGGAATGAGTGGAGACGTTAAGACTAAAGACAAAAGGAACCGTACATAAGTACTGCAGTCTTGTTAACAAACTTGTGTCTCATAGGGGAACAGCCTAACAATTCTGAAATTACTCTCCATGTACTCTAGGATTGAAAAGTATGTAAATAAATGCCTGGATGGTGGGAACTACTAATGGAAGAGAAGGTTACAGATACATAAAAGGAGGAAGGCTAGCAAAAATCATTCAGTACTGGATTATGGTGAGATACATTGATATGAACTCATGTTTAGTTTTCTACAGATACAGATAACTAAATATAGAAACAATTACAGATATGTGTTTATGCATGGGTTAGTATACAGACATATATTTCCAAGTTCTGTTTGCTGAGAAGGCCTACAAGCAATGAGCACACCCAAGATCCGTATCTTGGTTTCTAATATCATTCTCCAATAAAAGGAACCAGAAGCAGGAGCAGGGAATACACAAGATGAGTTTGGACCATACTGTAGTACTAAAATATAAGAAAGTGATGAAGAAAAAATAGCCAAAGGGATATAAGAACCAACCGAAAGAGCTCCCAAAAGCTAAAGTTGGAACAATTGAGCAACAAAATAAATAACATAGTATTGGATTAGAATCCAAGGTACAAAATAAATATTTGCAAGTCCATTCTAACATAAATATTTGATTGAATAAGTTAATTAATGAGGGGGAATAGACAAATCTCCTGTGTGGAATTCCAAACAATTCATGTAGATATTTTTCTTCACTCTCAAGAAGGTGGAACGTAACTCTGATCCCTCCCCTATTCCTTAAGTGCGGGCTAAACAGTGATTTCCTTCTAAAGAGTTCAATATGTAAAGGAGGGAAGATGGAGATGAGTAACTTTATAGTATGGAAACCTGAGAAACACTACCTCAGCCATGTGATCAAGCTTAACATCAATAATGGGCAGCATGAGCCCTTTTGATATGATGGTATAAATATGGCACTTTACTTCTGTGGTCTTCCTCCCTGAAACTCATATACTGTCTAACCATAAGAAAAATATCAGACAAACCTATGAATAAAGAAGATGTGATATATATATATATATATATATATATATATATATATACACACACACACACATACACACACACAATGGAGTACTACTTGGCAACCAAAAGGAATGAAAGCTTGCCATTTGCAACTATGTGGATGGAACCGGAGGGTATTACCCTAAGTGAAATTAGTCCGTCAGAGAAAGACAAGTATCATATGACTTCACACTTATGTGGATGTTAAGAGACAGAACAGATGAACATAAGGGAAGGGAAACAAAAATAATATAAAAACAGGGAGGGGGACAAAACATAAGAGACTCTTAAATACAGAGAAAAAACAGAGGGTTGCTAGAGGGGTTGTGGGAGGAGGGATGGGCTAAATGGGTAAGGGGAATTAAGGAATCTACTCCTGAAATCATTGCTGAACTGTATGTTAACTTGGATGTAAATTAAAAACAAAAATAATTAAAAAATAAAATTAAATTAAAATTAAAAAAAAGAAAAAATATCAGACAAACGTAAATTGAGGGACATTCAACACAATACCTGACCACTACTCCTCAAACACATAAAAAATAAGGAAAGTCTGAGAAACTGTCACAGGGGTAGGGGAGCCTGAGGAGAGGTGGCACTCTGGATGACATTCTGGAACAGAAAAATGATATTAGGTAAAAATAAATAAATCTGAAAAAAGTATGGACTTTAGTTAGTAATAATGTATCAGTATTAGTTGTGACATTCATTGTGACAAAAGTACCATAGTAATATAAAACCTTAACAACAGAGGAAACTGGGTTCTGGGTACATGGGAACTTTTTGTACTATCTTTACAACTTTTTTGCAAATCTAAAACTATTTTAAAATAAAGAGCTTATTTTAAAAACAAACAAAGAAGGGTATGAATGTAAGTACAACCTGAATTTAGCCCATAAAATATTTCAGAAGTGATTGTGATAGTAACATCACAAAGGCAAATAAAGACAGAAAAATATCAGGATAGAAGTATCTACAGAATTGTGGAATAAATATGAACACTGGTATTATAACTGCTTGGGGACATACTACAAGTTTGGGAATTACCTTTCATACATGTGAAAATAAAGCTTCCTTTCTTGACTTTTACCACCATTGCCCTATGTCTAGTCTTTTTTTTTTTTACTTTATATATTCCAAAATTACCTTTCCCTTCTCATCTCCCACTCATTTAAACAAATCTGTCTTCCAGGCAAACTGATGTACTTACCACTTGATAAATACCACAAGGGTCATATGCTCAAAGTTGTTCCCCTCACATAAATGCACTTTCCTCTTGCAGGTCTAACCATCCATCCCCAAATTCTAACCATCACAACAAGAGTTCTTTGGTTCTCCTTGATTTCCCTAGATGAAAGAGATCCCATTCTCTCCTAATCCACAAAGTTGCTCTGTACTGCTCATGTCAATCATACACTACTTTGTATTATGGTATTTTATATACAGCTTCCCTAATGGTTATTAAATACTTTGAGAGTGGGGCCTTGATTTGTGCATCTTTGCATTTTCCATGGCTCTCTTCATAGATATTTACAGAAGGTTGAGCTAATGAATTTTATCAATGTGGGACAGTCATTTTCAAATAAGGGAAAAACTTGAAACCAAGATCAATTGGATTAAATTAAAAATAAAATTTTAATTATTCACAACAAAAGTCATTTGATGGAAAGGGACTGCTACATTTTCCCTACATCTGTTATTATTGTGGTCTCTCCATTTGTAGTCGATAATGCACTGAGTCAATGCATGTCGGGTAATACCTCTTGTGTGTGAGCGATTATTACAATAATTAATAACAATGGCAGCTCAGTTGATAGGAACTTGGCAATGTGTGTATCCTTATCTTCAAAGTTCCAAATGGTTTGGAATTTGGCTTTTTGTAAGACCATTTAATAGGAAAGTATGTGTTTAGAATCTGCTCCTAGCTGAAAGACTGACCCTTATCTCTAAAGTCCTTAATGAGAAAGCACCTGACAAATTGACTGGCACACTCCACTCCTCCAAGTAATTTCCCTTCCTGCCAAATGAGTCTCTTGCAGTCCCCACTTCTAACTTAGAAAGTGTTGAATGATGAACAGTCTGAAGCCAATGTCTGAAGCTACGGAAAGCTCTCTTCAAAAGGTTATTTCACAAAGTAAAATTAACTTATTGAAAAGGTAGAAAATCAATCCATCTTTTTACCCCCATTGTGTCAACTAACTACTTGACGAGTTTTACTTGGCTAAATTGACTGATGGGGTTAGTACTCCATAGCTGCCCCAAAAGGAACCTTCACAATTGTCCCAGACTTCTTTTATTTAATGGGGTTCAGTCCCATAGAGCAGCACTGCAAATAAACAAAAATATATTATCAATCTTTACAAATATTACTTGAGTCTACTCATAAATTTTCCTAACTAGAATTTTCTTACTAATTTGTTTAGTAAACATTCCATAAATACCTAAAGAAGGTAGGATTTATATTGTGACCAAAATGCAAAAGAAAATATCTGGCCTTATTTCATTGAAAGTAAACTTGAAAGTAAAAGCAAAAATTTTTAAGTGAAAAGAATTAATCAAAATGAGGCTAGAAAGACTATAGTCACTGACTTCACTATCCTTATCAAGAGAAATAATTACTAGTTTATTACACTACAAAAACATTTCTGTTGTGTGAGATTGCAATCTTAAAACAATGTGGAAATTTGGAAGGTATTACACAGCCTTTAGATTATGTGTTCAAGAATATCAGTTATGGAAAATGCTAAAAATATAAGTAAAGAGTTAAGAATTCAGTTGGAAATCAACAATGGATATTGTAAGATGGCACTGCTCTTCCCAAAAGCATGGCTGAAAAGAATATGAGATCATGAAGACAGTATAAATGAGATCACAGAGTAAAGGGAACTTAAAAAAAAAAAAGAAAAAAGAAGATGTGTAGGGTCAGCATGATTATTTTAATAAGCTGAGGAATAAGGCCAGGAGTGAAGAAGAGACTGAGTATCAGGAGTGAGAAGTAATTGACCAGAGTGGAAGTTATCAAGAGAAACATACACAAGTTGTCCTGGAATAAAATGATGATTCTTCAGCCTTGAGACTGGAAGGAAGAGGAAAATAGGTGTGGATACATAGATACTCTTAGACCTTAAGCGCTTAATGGGAGGCTAAAGATTTGCAAAAGGGGTCAGCAAAAGGAGAGGGGCAGATAACAAAGATCAAAAAAATACGTTGTTGAGCAGTACTGGAGGACCTACTCATTGTAGGGCGTTAATATGGATGGCGGTTTTATGATATTCTTTTGCTGTGCTCAGTAGTTTGGGTGTGATAATGGTAATGGTAACTTACTGTGATAAGTACTTTACTTAGATTAGCTCATTTGGTCTTCACAGGTAGCCTCTGAACGAAGTACGGTTATTATTTCAGTAAGAAAATAAAGGATTTGAGGCTAAGAAATTTGCCCATATCTATTTATCACTATTTATTTCAACCCAGGCAGTCTGACTCAGAGACTGAGCTTTGGCACAGCTGTTTAGGTTTGGAAGTACATTGTTTTAAATAAGAGACTTGGGCTGTTAAGGACCAAACATGATGAGAAGTTTCAATAATGCATGGAGACTAAACTGTTCAGGGACACGGTCATGCAGCCCAGGGCAAATCAGGACGTAATGCCAGGAAGGAAGACCACTGGCTACCTGTGGAAGACCAAAGAACTGAAGGTCCCTGAGTCTGGGAGAAGTTGTAAAGGAGATGGAATAAGGATAACTCTGTAGGAAAAGATTATAGACAGAAAACAGGATGCTGGAGGTTTCTGAGGTGGTACATTTCTGACTGATGACGCAGTTCAAGTTGTGGCCATTGGTATGAAGAGCTGGAGGCAAAGCTATAAAGAGAAGATGAAGGACTCAAAAGGATATGAAGAGTTAAAGAAATTATGGTAGATTCCTATTTATATAGAAGTGTGTTACGGGATATTTATTTCTAAATGATAGTTTTCACTGAGCAGACATTCATGTCCCTGCTATAAGACAAAGAGAGCTCCAGGCTTTCAGGATGTGGTAGCAGGAAAAACAGAAGAAGCTGCTTCCCTCATGGAGTTTACATTCTGGTGTTCATATACTGGGTAGTGATAGGTATCTAAGGAAAAAAAAATTAAGCAGGTAAGGAGAATAGATATTGTCAGGGCAAGGGGTATGGCTGCCTTAAAGGGTGATTAGGAACCAGGGAAGGGCCACTATGGCCAAAAGGATTGAATAGTTATTTTCAGAGATGGGGAGGAGTGTGTGTGGGGGGTGTACAGTTTTGTTGGGTCTGAGAATTAGGAGTTTATTTTTAACCAACTAATTTGGAGATATTCATCAGATATCCAAGAGAACTATTGAGTATCAGGTAAGTATTGGATATCAAATTGTGGATTTCATAGGGACATTCAGAAATCTGGGCTAGGGATATAAATTGGGGAGTTGTATAGATGGTACACAGAGCTACAAAAATGAAGGTGATCATTAAGGAAGAGAGGATAGAGACATGAAATACTCAGATGACTATAGGCAGGGGCATTACTAAAAGGTGGGGATATGCAAAGAATCCAGCAGAGACAGAGAAAAAGAGACCAGAGAAAAAAAGAAAGAAAACCAGAAGTATGATATCATGGAAGCCATGTGAAGAATGTGTTTCAAGATGGAGGGACAGTCACTTGAATCAAATATTGCTGAGAAGAAAAAAAATAAAAATAAAAAATGAAGATTGAGAATTGACCACTGGATGGGGAGGCAATTAGTGGCCATGACAGAGCTGCCTGGTTGGCGATGGTTGAATAGAAGGAGGAAAGGAAAAAGAGAAGGTGAGCATCAACACGTTTTCCTAGTGTTTCTATTGAGTAGACCAGAGGAATATTGTGACAGTTGGGGAAAGAGGTAGGATCAAAGGAATTTTTTAATGTTTAAGATGTAAAAAGCTGTAGTGTGTTTGTAGGCTGATGAAAGCTGCAGCATTGCTGAGGCATAAATGAGAGGCTATGAGATCCTGGCACAGGTGGAGGGTTGCTCCTGAGAGCACAAACAATCCATCCGTAGTTACAACTCTAAAGTTGTTAAGAGGCTGGGATGCCAGCTGACTGGTGGCAGAGACAGTATTTATTCTGGATCTGCGTATATGAATACTGCTAAGCACAGGGTAAATTCCAGTGAGTGATGGTTAATGACATTGAACATGGAGGCTATCCAGAGAATTACCCTTCTGCTATCAAGGAGAACATGACTGAATCACTGAAATGAGCAATGTTAATAAACTGTGACAATTAAAAATCTGTGTGGTAACCTAGGAAATGGATATTTAGTGTGACTTTCACTTTCAGAAGTGAGAGTCTTTTTATTGAAAACTATAGTCTGTGTAATGGGAGTTATTACCTACTCCTGATCCCCCATCTTTTCCAACCAAAGAAAAAAACCTGCTTTTCACCTATATTGGTGTTCTAATAATGTTTCATGGTTGTTTAAAACTTCTCCCTTATAGCTTACCTCCGTAAATTTTTTCAAACAGAGGGAAACTGTATATTCTTTTACCTTTTTATTTTCAGAAAATAAAGGATGTTAGAATGGAAAGAAATCTGAAATGGGAATCAGGACACTGTGTTTCTTGCCCTGGTTCTGCCACTAACTCACGAGAATTGGTTTCTTTTCTGGAAAATAAAGTAGTTGGTCTGGAGGATCCATAAAGTCCCTTTTGAATCCAAGTAATGAAATCATAACAACAATCTAAATAATTCAGAAATTCACAGCTAATGCCCTTTATTTTTATATGCCCATAATATTCTATGTCAGGATAAGTAACATTTATATTGTTGAGAGGTTAACAATCACCCATGCATTAATATCTTACAGGGTTATTGTGAAGATTAAAAGAGAAAATGTGCAAGAAATTCACAAACTGTAAAGTGAAATACTGTCAGTCATTAATTACACACAGACAGTGAAATATTACATCCAGATTCTACTTTTACTATGTGGCTTTTTGGGACATCAAATAAAGTCAGTATGCCTGGAATGTAAATTGGAAAGAAGGAGATTTTACTTGAAGAAGGTGTGCAATTGCTTTTTTAACTTTTTTGTTGTTATTGAAAAATGACCATATGCTATTATGGGAATAACAAGACTTTAAGACCTAGGGAAAGGCATTGAGATAAGCACAAGGGATGGATGTACTGGTATTAATTTACCATCAAACAATATGTCTGCATCAGAGTGGCATGGAAAGAAATATAGTCAGGTTTCATAAAATGCTCAGCTTTATTTTAAAAACAAGGCAAAAACTAAATTGAAAATTATAATTAAACAATGTGACAGTTTTCAGTTTCAAGGTTAAGTCAACTATCTAAAAATTCTAATCTGTTATCATAATTATATATTTACTTCATCCAAAATTATTCCTTTTTGCATAATTCTCATTTTTTTCTTTTGTATACATTCCTCTATTCATTCATAGGAAGAAATTTAATAGCAAGCATATTATCTGGCAATTTGCATTTTTTTTCATATAACAATAACTGTGCCTTCTTTGCTGGAGAAATTGTTGAATGGATATGCTACAACACCAATAGTAACACTGAGAATACATTTCAGATTTGCATAGCATTTAATTTATTTTAGGGCAGCAATGATCTCACTTTATTCCAGCAATGCTACTTCTTAGTCAGATGAGCAGGTAAGTCATTCAACCTCCCTGTACCACAGCCTCCTTATCGGTAAAATGGGGGTTATACAAAGATTCAATGAGTTAATTTATGTAAAACATTTGGTAATCACGTTGCCCTAGTAAACATACTGCCATTTAGCATAATTACTGTTCTCCGTGGTTTGGAGATTACAAGTGTATCAGGTCCTAGAGCCATTTTGCAGTAGTCCCAAGGATTCATCAGGTGTTACAAACTCAAATGTCTAAAGGTGTCAACAAATGAATACAACATGCTGGGGGCAATTGTGGCACACTGAATAACCCACACTTCTAAAACCAGCAAATCCTACTCAGCCCCAGGCAATGTTGCCATACAGGAATACAGTCCTGGTATTGCCACACTGTCTAACTTCTTAAGAAGGTAGGGATTTAGATTTTTATTTAATTCCCTGACTGAAAAAAAAAAAGGGTTGGTAAATTATTTGATTTTTGGTAAAACACAATATGCACCAAACACACACAAGTTTGTGGATGGGCGTGGACCATGGTCAGCAGCTTCCTCATGGGCTCTCATTACCGTAGTGTGCATTGATATAATCTTGATATATTCCTAAGGGACTATACAATTAGGGAATCCTGGTTAATTCAAGGATTGAAGCACTATCAAAAACAGATATGTCAGCTTCTCGATGGGTGTTAGTAATGAATGGATTGGAAGATCTAACATAATAGATGAAGATCGAAGAGTCACTGTATACCGTGGACATGATCCCTACAGGGTACCTGGATCTACAAAGATGCGGACTGTAGCATCCTTGGTCTTTGGAGAGAAAGAATGAATGGCAGGAAGGTAAGCAGGAAGATAGGCAGTGCAGCAGGGGTGGGGGGGAGGGTGGAGAAAACCCTAAACAAAACCAAAAAAAACCCACAGGTCTTCCAGACATCAAAGTGCATGCTTTACCATGGTATCAGGCTGCTTCCAAATTAAATTAACAATTGTACAGCTCTTTCCAATCTACAGAACATTCGGTGAGCCCTGCTTGGGGATTCCATTATAGTATTTATTGGCACTTCAAATTCAGGTGGTGATTACTGATATCCTGCCTGTGTTTAGAGAGGTAGATGTTGAAGGTACCATTTTAGAGCCAGATAAGCGTGGTTCTTTGACCTTATTGACAGAGGGCAAAAAGCTTGTTTTATAATGCAGACAAGTAACTTACCTCTGATGTGATTCAACTTGGTATCATCTACTATTCTTTATGACTTTTTAAAAAACATTTTAAATCACTTAAGTCCCAGTTCTTTGATGATTCCTTTATCACAGAGGGAGATTCTTAGATAATTGAAAAGGGATGAGTCATAATGAGTTTTCACTGATGCATGTTGCCTCTCATTACTAATTCCACTGATATCCTATAGGGAACATAAAGAGCCTCTCATCTCACTGAATGGTGGCATGAAAAGGCCTACATCTGACACATAGAGCTTGACTCTGTCCTTTCTGAACTGGATGGGCTTGCCAAGGGACAGAAAGGAGAAGGCCTTTGTTCTTTGACCCTCCCTCCCACAAGGGCTCTAATCCAGTCAATTTTATTCCTGGTGGATTGGAGAATACGCCATGCTCCATTAGTATCCTTCCAGACGTTTGTTCCACATTTGCACCTGCTCTCAGTTGCTATCCCCCTGGGACAGCTAGAAGATTTAGATAAACATGGTGTAATTTCACATTTACTGCAAAAGGCAGTCTCTTTGTTATTGAAATATTAGCTATTCTATCATCAGTTCACCTGATATTTAATCATAAGACAGTGTTATATTTCAGTCCCACAGGCAATTGAAAAATGAGTGTTTAAAAATATTGCAAACAACATAGGGATCTTTTTTCCCCTCATTTTTGCATCCTCGCAGCCTACAGTTCCTGATGACTGTAAAGTGCTCAATAAATGTTTACTGAACTAAATCAAAATCTTAAGCAGTTGTCATTCCAGGAATTTTGTATATAGTTACGGGTTTTACAGACATGTTTAATATTTAGATAACTTCATGAATTTGGGGTCTGATTAGGACGTTATTGAATTAATATAGCATCCCATTGATAGAGAATAGAGCATTCTGGTGACTATAACCATTTGGAAGCACAACCAGAGTTCCACATGTAATTGAACTAAGGCTTCTAAACGATAGGAAGGGAAAGAAATGGTCACAAAGCCTACGTACAGGAGAGCTTTGTCATTAGCTTGTCTCTCCATCTTTAATTCTCCTTGGTTCTGTTATGAAATAAATGGTACTAGTGAGGGTGTAGTGAGAACAGCACTATTCTGGGCCCTGTCGGAGCCCGAGATGAAAGGAAAAACCAGTAATACTGATCTTGAAATTTAAAATACTTTGATAACTTTTGTTCATCATGAATTTTATTACTTTTGAGTTTTAAAAAGATATCTTTTTTAGTATTTTAATAAATATTTTAATAATTACTGATTGCTGAGCTTTTTGAATCCCTTTAAAATTTTACACCCTGGGTAAGTACCTCACATGCCTTACCCTAGTCCCAGCCCAGGATATAACAATAGAAATGTCATTTTCTGGCCGGCAGCATGTAGAAAAGAACCTAACTTTACATCTTAGTATGATGCTGAGTCATTAAGGGACAGATGTAAAATAATCCAATCTCTTATTTTTAGTAAGGGAGGAGAATGTGGTATTTTAGAAAGATTTCTATCAAATAGAAGTAAAATTATAAAAAGCCTCTTAGAAATGCTTTCACCTGTAAATAATGGCATATTCTACTCACAGAGGCTTAACATTTTGAATCTGTCTTTTGCTTTTGTTTTTTCATATTAACAAGTGGTTTGGAGGCAGACAAATGGGGAATTCATTCTCTTAGTCTTCTAATGCTTGTTGCCTTGTGGGTTATAAAATATCTCCAATTCTGGCAATTGCATGCTTCTACATGCTATAAAAAGGGGAAAGAATCTCACTGTAAGTATATATTCCCTTTACCAGGGTGCCTTTGCTCATGCTCCCTTTCAGAATGATGAGTCACCCTGTCTTCCTCCTACAGAGGGTAGGAAAGCCAGACCCACATGGATCTAGTCACATGTCTGCCTTCAACAAAGGGGTTTTTTAAATTTTTTTTTTTCAACGTTTCTTATTTATTTTTGGGACAGAGAGAGACAGAGCACGAACGGGGGAGGGGCAGAGAGAGAGGGAGACACAGAATCGGAAACAGGCTCCAGGCTCCGAGCCATCAGCCCAGAGCCCGACGCGGGGCTCGAACTCACGGACCACGAGATCGTGACCTGGCTGAAGTCGGACGCTTAACCGACTGCGCCACCCAGGCGCCCCAACAAAGGGGTTTTAAGCAAGAAGGAAACAAATACTGACTTACAAGCTAACAGTACTGATGATAGTTAGCTTCTATAGAATTTGTGTAAAATAATGTTTTAATGACCTGATGGTAAACAAAAGTTGTTGTGTTTATAAAAACTCATCTTCAAGAATGAGATTCTTGGGGCCCTCAGGTGGCCCAGCAGGGTGACTGCTGACTCTTGATTTCAGCTCAGGTCACGATCTCATGGTTTGTGAGTTCAAGCCCCACATCAGGCTCTGCACTGACCGTGTGAAAGCTGGGATTCTCTCTCTCCCTCTCTCTGTGCCCCTCCTGTGCTCATGCTCACTTGCTCTCTAAATAAATAAATAAATAAATAAATAAATAAATAAATAAGTAAACTTTTTAAAAGAAGAAGGACATTCTTGAAATTGTTCTTAAGAGACTGTGGTTTTTATTACTTTTTACTTAGAAGTAAGCTCCCAAGGCCGACTCCCTAACATTCTATTGATAAATCTTAGAATGTAAATAACAAATATGTCTGTGTACAGATCTGCCAGAAAAAATAGATGGATGGGATGTGTTAGTAACTGCGTTTAAATATTGATTTCTGTGAGTTTGATTTCATTTTGTTAGATCTAGTTGTGCCTTAGGCAGCAAGCTCTCATTAGCCATTAGCATTTGGGGTTAAGATATCATTGACCTTCCTTTTCAACTAAACTGAAACATATATTAGGCTGGCCTCTTTGGGCCCTTACATGATAGTGTTTTTAAGCAAACTATTTGCAACTAGAAAATAATAGAGTTACAATAGATTTAGCTACTCTTTGTAAGTTATACTTTTTATAGTTTGTTAGTTCATAGAAGCTTTTTACCTTTTAAATTGTAATGCCTCCAAATGCTTAACAATTTAATTATATGGTATTCAGCCATTGAATGACGTGAATCAACTTCCCCAAAGTTCATTGAATAGGATAATATTTCTTTCCTCTTTTCTAGTATCTGAGTCATACAGGTGTGATCACCAAAGTTCAGTGCTGACTAGCTGGGCTTCCTTCAGGAAGGTCTGACAGGTTTAGGGAGTGAAGAGATCAAGTTCAGGGAGCATAGGCAATTGCTATTATAAGCTTGACAAGGTAAAGTTCAGAGATCTTCCTGACAAAAAGTATAACGTATTAAAATAGGCACAAGTCACAGTAATTGACAGAATGGATTTTTGTTTCCTTTGTTGGTTTCTTTATTTTATTGTTGTACCCTGAGAGAACATTATGATTGAGTGATCTGTGTTGCAGTAAAAGCATGAGCTGGGGATTCAAAAGACACGGTTTAGCCAAATGACAATATTAATATTTATGTATGATGACTTCGGGTTAGTCACCCGTCCTTTGGGACTTGGTTTACTTATTTGCAAAATTGTTTTGTTTGTTTTTTTTAATTATGCCTTTCTTCAAATTTGGTCTCACAGAGAAACCTCATCTATTTGGACAGATGAAAGCAGAGCTACTCTGCTTGAAGTTAGGTAGTGAGTCATCCTTGAACCCTGCCCACTGAATCTTTCTCTTAGATCCTGTCTTAGTCTTTGAGATTTGGCCACAAAATCGTTGGGCTTCAGGAAGTGCCCTTAACCACTGGTGAGGGAGAGGAAAGAAGGGAAGCTGTGAATAAGATCTTAAGGGATAAATCAGAACTCCTTTTTGTGTTTACTTTCCTACTTTTGCTTCTTTGTAATTTGGTGGGTTCCTTAGAAGTCCTAGGAAATTGCTTTCATGCCCCACCTTATAATTGCTTTAATGAACCTGTTTGTGAATACATCATTATCTTTATTCTAATTATTTTGTTTCTGCACAGTGACATCCAGTTACTTTCATTGACATGTAGATGCAACATTTGCATCAGCAATGTTCCTATTTTAATGTTTAACCTTCTTATTGTGCAGAGAGCAAACACAAAACAGTGATTGTGTCACAAGCAGCCATCCATGGGACCACCAGAGTCCGAGAATGGAACACTGCCAAAATTGCAGACATGATTGCAGACCTCCGCCACTGAATTCCATCATCATTGGCTCCTTTTGTTATTCTGGCCCAGCAATGGTAACAGGGCCTCGTTGTTTTTTTTTTTTTTTTTTTTTTTTTTTAATATCTGATGCTCTACCATTCCTTTTCAATTAGGCTGCTTGCGTGTACTCTGTTTCCTGTCAGGAATCTGAATGACACAAACCCCTGTAGAATTTCAATACAAGTGGTATGAGCAGTCTAGGTGGAAAAGCTTCTTAACATTTCATGATTAAATGTGATCCTTGCTGAAGGTGTTTTTTTTTTTTTTTTAATAGATGTGATTTATCAGATTTAGGATGTTCCTTTCTATACCTAATTTGCCATATACAAATGGATGGTGAATTTTATCAAACCATTTTTCGGCAACTATTGAGACAATCTTGCAATTTATTTTCCTGATTCCGTTGATGCTTGAATTACATTAATTGCATGTTGAATGCTGAGTTCTGTTGAGTTCCTAAAATAAAGCAGTTTGGTCTGGTGTGTTATTTCCTTTCCAAAATATTACTAAATTTGGTTTGTATATAGCTTGTTTAGGATTTTTCCATCTGGATCTTGAGAGAAATTTATTCATAATTTTTAGTTTATTTCATGTATGCAGTTAAAACTCTCAATTATTACTCTGGTAACTGTTAGTTGTTTTACACAGGTTTTGATGTATAGTGTATTTGTGTTTATCATTCAGTTCAAAACATTTTACTCATCTTTTTTTTTTTTAATGTTTCTTTATTTTTGAGACAGAGAGAGACAGAGCGTGAGTGCAGGAAGGGCAGAGAGAGAGGGAGACACAGAATCTGAAGCAGGCTCCAGGCTCTAAGCGGTCAGCACAGAGCCCGACATGGAACTCGAACCCCCAAGCTGTGAGATCATGACCTGAGCCCAAGTTGGATGCTCAACCAACTGAGCCACCCAGGTGCCCCGATTTTACTCATCTTAACAGTGGTAATTTTTATTGACCCATCGATTATTTGAAACTGTATTTCTTAATTTCAAAATACGATGATTTAGTAGTTATCCTTGTTATTAATTTTTAGCTAAATGTCCTTATTGTCAGAGACCATACATGATTTTAAGATTTTAACTTTTTGAAATATGTTGATACTTGTTTATTACCAGACTATGATTAGTTTTTATAAATGTTCTGTGTATTTTTAAAAAAATGTTTATTCTGCAGCTGTTGGGTAAATTGTTCTATATATATTCAATAGGTAAAATTGATCAGTTGTGTTATTCAAATATTCTACATCCTTACTAAATTTTTGTCTGCTTGTTCTATGAAGTACTGAGAGAGATGTGTTCAAAATCTTCCAATATGATTGTGGAATTACTTTTTTTTTTTTTTTTTTTTTTTTTTTTTTTACCCCTGTGAAGATTTTGCTTTAAAGATTTAAAACTATTTTATTCGGTGCAAAAAATTTTAGCAGTTTTTTATTTTCCTGGTAAATTAAATGTTTTATCTGTGATGTGTGCTTCCTTCTCCCAAGTAATGCTTTTTTCCTTAAAACTGATTTTGATATTAATGTAGTGACCCCAGCCTTTTTTAGGTTAGTGTCTTCATGACCCTTCTTCCATTTTTTGCTTCTTAAGATTACTGTACCCTTTTTGCTTTATTAACTACATATGAGGTTATTTTAAAATGCCATCTGACAATGTAGATCTTTGAATTGGAACATTTAGTTTGTTTGCTTTAATGTAATTACTGATGTATTTTGGTTTAAATTGCAATCTTAGTGTTCTACGTTTCTTTTTCTCTCCTTTTTTCAATTTGTATATTCTTTTATTTTTCTTCTAGGTGCTCAGAGGGTGTACATCCTCTCAGTGGTTACCTGGAGTTTAGAGCATTCATTCTTAATTTGTCAGTGGCTAATATTAATTGGCACTTTTACCCAGACAATGAGGTAATATTCCAACCCACATGCTATTGTTGTCTTATATTTTATTTCATTGTATATTTTAATTTCAAGGCATTATTAATATTGATTTATTCAGTCAACATCACCTTTTATTTTCCTGGAGACTTGCTTTTTCAATGCTTCTTTTTCCTGTCTCCATCTCCGATCTCCCATCTGGGATCATTCTCTTTCTGCCTATAAAATACCTTTAGTATTTATTTGAGTGTGAGTCTGATGGCAATACATTCTCTCATCTTCGTTTGTCTGAAAATCTATATATGTTTATCTAATTATGTGAGTGGTGTTTTCACTTGGAATAGAATTTTTATTACCTGAGTGTTTTCCCTAGCATTTTGAAAGTATTCCATGTCTTCTGAATTGTATAGTTCTTGTGATGTCAATCAGTGGTTATTCTAATTGTTGCTCCTTAAAAGATAATCTCCCTCTCCCTCTCTCTCTTCCCCTCCCTCCCTCCCTCCCTCTTCCCCTCCCCCTCTCTCTTTCAAGCTGTTTTAACAATTTGTTTTCTTGGTGTGCAGTATTTTCATATGATGAGCCTATGGGTACTTTTATTTTATTTTGTTATTCTATTCTATTTATCTTTCTTGAAGCTCTCCAAGCTTTCTTGACTCTTTGGCTTGATGTTTCTCATTCATTTTGAAAAACTGTCAGCTACTATCTCTTCACTGTTTCTTCTGTCCCATAAGGTCTTCTCTGTCTTTCCCCATATATACCTATTAGACCCAATGACGGTATAGTGCATGGCTACTTCTTTCTCTTATTTTTTAAGCACTCTGTTCTCCGTTGTTCCTTGGAAGCATTTTATTTTTCTGATTTATCTTCTAGTTTGCCAATGATCTCTTCAGCTATGTCTGATCTGCCATTAAACCCATCCATCAATTTCTTATTTTTGGTTATTCTTCAGTTCCAGAATTTATATTTGGTGCTCTTTCAATAGTTGTTAATGTCAGGTTAAAATCTTTTAATCTAGTCTCTTCTTATTTCTTAAGCACAGTAAGCATGGTTTTTTAAAAGTATGTATGAGGATTTGAGGATATTGGGCCCTTATGAGCCTCTTCTGTTGTCTACTGTTTCTGTTGTTTTCGTTCATGTTGTCCTGTCTCCTTTTCCTCACATGCCAGTTGTTCACGATTCTATGCCAGACATTATATTTGCAAAACTGTTTCCAGAAAAAGTGTGTGACCTCAGATGATGCCATCTACTTCCAGAGAAGGATGCACAGTTGGTTCTGCCAGGTACCTGCAGGTACTGATGATTTAGAAACACTTTGATCCAACTTTATAGATGAAAATGATTTGAAACTGAGCTATAGTCCCTGTGAATATATGACTACTTCCTCCTTCCAGTTCAATCTCACTTTTAGTTGTCACCCTTTTGTGATTCCAACCTAAAGGAAGGAGGAGTAATTGGGGCCTCCTTTAGTGGGTTATGGCTTTCAGTCTTTATCCCTTTAGTCCCACAAGGTGGCCCACAGTACTTCTCCCCTTCCTAGCCATCCTCTCTGAAACCAATAAATGTTTCTAAAGAAAAGTTTAGGCTTCTTGAAATCAGCATTCACCCACGTCAAGCTCTCATAGTTCACTATCTCATTAGCTCTCTGATGTCTACTCTTCCCAATTATTCCAAGAGGGAATGTTGGTTTGAACTACCTAGTCTGCCATTACCAGATGTTGCTGTCTCAATGAATATGTATATGTACTTTTTTTCCTCAGGTAATTTATTTTATGGGTTATTCCTAGAGCGTCATAGTCTCATTATTACTTCTAGGAAGATGTGGAATACTAGGCATACACTTATTACCAAGAATTATACTGAAAAGTTTTATTCACATAGAAAAAAAACTTAGCTGTGGACATAAGTTGTACAGGCCACATCTAGATACTTAGAAGATCCTGGAAATCTGGTTTTATGCCAACTCTACTTAACTTTACCTTGAAATGATTATGTAAATCCTCCTGAACTGGTATGTCAAACTAGGAGGTGGCAACTTGTCTCTGTTTCCAGGCTGCCTGCCTTCCCAAATTTCCAAAAAACCCCCTTATGCACCAACTTCTGCTCCCATTGGAAGTCAAACTGAATATATTTTCAGAGCACAACTATTGCAGGGTTAGTTCATATGTAAGCCTCAGCCTAGGAAGATCCACTGAAATCTACTATAGCTAACTTCTTGCCTTTCTTTCTACTATCACTGGCTCTGACCCCCTACCGGCTTAGAGAACTCTCAAGTCACATTTTTTTCATCCCATGCCAAGTGTCCAGAGGTAACACAGTAGTCAATGCACACTCATCCTGGTTTTGAATAAACTATCATTATTCTATTTAATCTTATCAGCTGTGTCTTTTACTAATCTTTGCTCCCTTGTTCCTCTCTCCTCTGTGAATTTTTCCTTACCAGAGAAACATGTTTCTGGTCCCCAGTATCATCTCTTTCTCTTTCTCGGTCAGTTAGTTCACAGAGATGCTTGCTTCCCAAATTTCTCCAACACCCACTTTTTACAAAATCAAGCAAAAACAAAACAAACAAAACTAATACAGAATGCAGCCAATTCTCCTTTATTTCTTTTCTTGTCCATATGTTTTTGGTAACCAAGGCCAAAGCATGGTCAGTATAGTTTTGCCTGGAAGATTCCATCAACGCTTTTAATGTAAATTATCACTATTGCAGATGATTAACATTTATATTTCCAGCTTACACCTCTCCTCTGAACTCCAGAGCTGTATATTCAACTACTCCTTGACCTATCTCAAGGTACTTTACGTATCCCAAAAGTACTTTATTATTTTTTTTAATGTTTATTATTTTGAGAGACAGAGTGTGAGTGGGGGAGGGGCAGAGAGAGGGAGACACAGAATCTGAAGCAGGCTCCAGGCTCCAAGCTGTCAGCTCAGAGCCCAACGTGGGGCTCAAACCCACAAGCGGTGAGATCATGACCTGAGCTGAAGTCAGCTGCTTAACCGACTGAGCCATCCAGATGCCCCCCAAAGGTACTTTAAACTCCAGATATCTGAAACCAAAATAATGTTCTTTTCCCAAACCTCTTCTCCAGTCATTCATATTTAAACAAATATCACTGCTATTCATTTCCTAAAATATGTATTTGGAGGTTAAAAAATTTTTTTTCTAACATTTATTCATTTTTGAAAGGCAGAGAGAGACAGAGCATGAATGGGGAAGGGGCAGAGAGAGAGAGGGAGACACAGAAGCAGAAGCAGGCTCCAGGCTCTGAGCTGTCAACACAGAGACCGATGTGGGGCTTGAATTCACGGACCGTGAGATCATGACCTGAGCCGAGGTTGGACACTTAAGCAACTGAGCCACCCAGGCACCCCTGGAGTTTTTTTTTTTTTTTTTAAGTCGATAGACTTAATTTCATAGAACAGTCTTTGATTTAAAGAATAATTGAATAGGGGTGCCTGGGTGGCTTGGTTGGTTGAGCGTCAGACTTCAGCTCAGGTCATAATCTCGCAGTTTGTGAGTTTGAGCCCCGCATCAGGCTCTGTGCTGATAGTTCAGAGCCTGGAGCCTGCTTCCCATTCTACGTCTCCCCCTCTCTCTGCCCCTTCCCTGCTCATGCTCAGTGTCTTTTGGTCTCTCAATAATAAATAAATGTAAAAAAAAAATTAAAAAATTGACTAGACACTACAGAAAGTTCCCATATTCTTCCTCTCTTCCTGCCCTCAGTTTATCCTATTGTTACTATTTTGCATTGATGTGGTATATTTGCTATAATTGAGGAAATAATATTGATATATTAATAACTAAATTACATTGGTTACATTAAGGTTCATGCTTTGTACTGCATAGTTCCATGGGTTCTGCCACATGCATGACAGAATGTGTGCACTTACAGTCTCATACAGGATACTTTCACGGCTCTGAAAACACCCATTGCTTCCCCTACTATCCTCACATTACATTACATTTCCCCCCACTCTCCTGCAACTACTGATCTGATCTTTTCACTGTCTCCATAGCCTTGCCTTTTCCAGAATGTCATATACTTGGAATCAGACAGCATGTTAGTTTCTTTCACTTAGCAAAATGCAGTTAAGTTCCTCCATGTCTTTTTTCAAACTTGACAGATCATTTCTTTTTATTGTTAAGTAATATTCCAGTAAATAGATGCACCTTAATTTGAATTAGTCATTCGTTTGTTGAAGGACATTTGATTGCCTCTGATGTTTGGCAGATGTGAAAAAACTGCTATTAACATCAGTGTGCAGGTTTCTGTGTGGACATAATTCTTCAACTCATTTGGATAAATACCTATGAACACAATTATGGATGTGTTAGACCACATTTAGCTGTGTAAGAAACTGCTGAGGTGAGTTCCAAAGTGGCTATATCATCTTCCATTCGCACCAGCGATGAATGAGAGGTCCTGTTGCTCCATATTCTTTCCAGAATTTGGAGTTGTCAGTGTTTTCGACCTCAGCCATTTTAACAGGGACGTAGGGGTATCTCACAGTTGACAGCCATCTTCTTTTACGAAGCAGAATCTTCAGCCTTCTTTGACACCTTTCTCTTCCTTAGTGTCTATCGCCAGTCTTTTCTGCAATTTTTCCTTTTACATGGGTTTCCACTTTATCTACTCTTCATCTTCATGGCTGCTACCCTAGTCCAATCTATCGTTACTTCTAAATTACCTCCAGGCTCTCTTGCCTCTTTTCAAAAACATTTTTTTAATGTTAATTTATTTTTGAGAGAAAGAGAGAGACCATGGAGGAGGGGCAGAGAGGGGGACAGAGGGTCTGAAGCAGGCTCTGTGCTGACAGCAGAAAGCCCTATGAGGGGCTTGAACCCAGGAATTATGAGATCATGACCTGAGCTGAAGTCAGCTGCTTAACTGATTGAGCCACACATGCACCCCAGCCTCTCAACCTCCTAAATGATGCAACCACAGCAGTCTTTTCAAAAAAAATCTAATCATGTAACATCTCCAAAACTTCCCCAAAACTTCCCAATAGGTTTGCATTGTGCTTAAGATAGGACCAAATTTTTTGTTATGGCCAAAGTGTTCCATGTGGCTGTTCTCTTACTTCTTCAGTTGCATCTGGAACCATGCCCCTACACTCTCTGCACTAACCGCACTAGTCCTACTGAGAGCCGTGAAAGCACTGGCGGTGATGTTCCATTTTGCTAAGTATTATATTCATCCCTACCACCATCCATTTTCCCCAACTCCCCTTGCCTGGTTTATTCTTACTCATCCCATCTACTCTAAGAACGGTTGTCACATCTCAGGGAATGTTCCCCTGAGCTTACCACAGAGATGAGTTCTATTATCCTTGCAAAATACCATATATCTCGTGTGAAAGTTCTAACATTACATGTGTTTTTATGATTATTTGATTGATGTCTGTCTCTCACGCTCGATTCTGAATTAGAGGAGGGGTTTGCACTTTTGCTTATTTATTTTAAATCAGTACATCCTTAGCAACTAACACATGGTGTTGCACTAAGTAGATGCCTGGCAAAAATGTGTTAAACAAATGCTTTGTGCTAGCCGATAATGAGATTTATCAGTCAGGAAGTGAAACTTAGGGGCCTAGGAGCTATATAGGCAGAAAAATCTAGTTGGCAATTGGATGTAAGGCAAGAGAAAAAGAGGGAAGGAAAAGAAAACTATCATTTCTGATGCACAGTGCGTTCTTTTTCTTCTCACACTTAAGGAGCATTTAGGGAGGTAAAGGCTACCTAGGGGAAATTTTGGGGATCTGAAAAATCATGGTAGTTTTTCAAATTTTATTTAATATCTTCATCAAAAAAATCAAACTACTGCTCTCACTTCCCCTATAAGTCCAGGAGGTTTTATGTTTTTCCCCCTTAGTTTTTCTATTTGGATGAAATACAGAATGTATGGTTTTTAATCAGCCTGTTCGTGTGCAATTCTCCCTTAATCATGACGCCTCTCTCCTTGTATTACCCCCAAGATAAAGAACACAAGTGTATGTATGCTACGGCCCAACAGGTTACAAGGAACTAATAAAAAACAGCCGGTTGCCATTCTTTCAAGTCCATTCCCAGATGTCTCTTCCACACACTAAGGTTATTTGCATGTGCTGAGAAATGGCTAAACCTCCAACCACATTGTGCCTTTAGAGTATTTCTCTCACTCTAAGTAAAGGATCTGCCATTTCCTCAGAGAGCTGTAAAGTAGCCTGTGCGGTCTCTGCCCCTTGAGGAAGCTGGTGAATTATTAATTAAGGCAATGAGAAAGAAGTGTGCCTGGGATTTTTTTTTTTTTTTTTTTTGTCCCCCAGGACTCATCATAAAGTCTTTGGACATGCATTCTTAACTCTGATAGAGGTAGAGTCTCAATGAAGTCCTGTGCTCAGGCTGGCTTAGGCTGAGCACTCACATTCATAGCTTAATTCCAGGCTGGAAGTGGGTGGGGATAAACTACAGTACAGAGAATTATTGACAAAGACTTTTTAATTTTTTTTAAATTTATTTTTGAGAGAGACAGTATGAGCTGGGGAGGGGTAAAGGGAGAGAGGCCAGAGGATCTGAAGCAGGTTCTGTACTGAAAACAATGAGCCCGACATGGGGCTCAAATTCACAAACCTTGAGATCATGACCGGAGCTGAAGTCGGATACTCAACCAACTAAGCCACACAGGCGCTGCAACAAAGACTTTGGAGAGACACTGTTTATTTCAGTGGAGGCTGGCCTTCATTCAGCTATCCATTTGCCTGTTCACTTCAAAATTTCTAAAATAATTTTGGGTGCCAGCTATATGCAAACCATGGAACTAGCCACATGGACATAAAAACAATTTCTTTGGCTTACAAATTATGAAGGCCCTGCACGAGCAGTGGGCTAGTGCCCTGTGTTAAGGGAGCCTCAATGAGGAGTATGCACTGGGGACAGGTAACACAGCGCTCCATGATTTGGGCCCCATCCTGCTTATTCCTTATTTCCTGTTGTTCACCTGGCTGGTGGTTTTCCAAATTAGCTGAGAGGAGATGCAGAGAAGGAAATGGGAAGGGGCAGGCATACCTCAGCAGGCAGGCCTCCAGTCTTTCACTCCTGACCTTTGATTAAAGTGCTTTTGTTTTACATATTGTACTCCTTCATCTGATCTGATTGAAAGGAGTCAGCGACTAATACATTTGAAAATGATGATTCTAGCACAGACCATCTTTTCTCATCAGACTGCTCATCATATTGTCTGCCTCCCTCAATAGTATACACGTTACATAGTTTGCATGTCTTTGCTTATTGTTTCTCTTTTCTTCTTCCAACTTGGAAAGCTCTTTCCATTTTCTCTATTTACCTACCATGTATCAGCCCAGGGGAGAGCCCCCTTCCAAGGCTCAGTTCCATGGAAGCTTTCTTAGTAACTCTCACCCGAGTCTGCAGTTGTTTTCTTTCAATCATCAAAATGTTGAGCAAAGTGCTAAGCTCCTATTGTGCCCTTGGTAGATATGTGTGGGCTGAATGAGGATGTAAAAGGACAAAACAGAAAAGAAGCTGTGATGTTATCTGAAGGACAACCCCTTGGAGTTCAGCTGTAGGACACACACCGACTTTCATGTTTTAATCTGACTTTTGGAAAGTTTGTACAATTTCATTTTTTATTTAGAAGATTAAGAGTGGGAGAGGAGTAAAGGAAAAACTAAATAGGTTTCTTCAATAGAAAGCAATTCTAATGTCTAAGAGCTATGCCATACTCAGGACTCTGGAGTATCTGTTTAGCTTTAAAGAAGGACTTTAATTCCCTGCCCTGGCCAGTCTGGCAAATACTAGAGCTCTTCTGAGAATTTTACAATTTCTAAGGAAAGGTTGCCTTTGGTTATAATCTAGTTTCTTCTATTTCAACAACACAGCAAATGTTTACTGTGTATCTACTTACTCTGAGGAGTAGGAGGGAAATGAAATTGAGCGAGACATGGTTTTGCATCTGGAAACTCACAGTTTAGTGGAGACACCACCACAAAGAAACACCGCAGCCCATGGCAAGGATTTGAGTGGAAGTAGAAAGTGCAATAATAAATAGAGGAGGGAGAGATTAGTTTTGTCTGAAGGGAATCCCTAGCAGACCTGATAGAAGAAGCATTGCCTAAAGACGGTGGAGAAATTCCATAGGGGGAAATGAGGTCAGAGTATTGAAGGCTTGGGGGACAGCATGGGAAAGGCAGAGTCAGGAAACTGTAGGAAATGTTTGTGATGCAGCGAATCACATATGTGACCACAGCACCAGTTACAAGGGGAGTGGCATAGGAGACGTAACATGGAAAGTTGGCTATAGCCAGTTCACACAGGATAATTGATTTTATTTTATGCTCAGTCGAGGGCCATTTAATGTTTTCAGAAGGGAGATGACTGATACTATCAGCTTCGGGTTTGGAGCTAACTTTTGGCGACAAGACAGAAGAAGAGAGTATTCAGGAAACCACTGGAATGCTACTGACAAACCTATGACTACTAGACCCAGGACAACGGCAAGGAGACCAGATTGAAGGACTGGGGGGTGAGAGATACCCCAGGAGCCAATGGACAGGATTTGATATCACTTGCATGGGAGTGTATCTTTAATACAAAGGTAAAGTTCTTGAAGATGTCTCCAAAGTTTTGAGCTTGACATACTGGGGGATGGTGATTCTATTTATTGAGATACAGAATGTAACAGAGGAAATATGGGGTAGAGAGGAGTAGAATAACTAGTGGAAGAAGATGGCGTGTTTGGTGGTACACATATTAAAATTTCAAACACCTATAAGTCATCTATGAAATGATGTCCCATGGGTAATTAAAGATGCCTCAGGAGTGAGGAGCATGTTTGGGAATCATTACTACAGTGGCAATTAAGTCATGGGGAAGGAAAGGCAAAGAAAGAGACTAGAACCTTTACAGATACTTATAGAGAGTCTGGCTGGAGAAAAAGACTAAGTCCAATGATGACACTAGGAGAATGCTCTACCAAGGAGGTCAAGAGAGTTATGAACAGCAGACAGAATGAGTAGAAAAAGAATGTGAAGACTTGAAATTGCAAATCAGGCAGATACGAATGATTTAGAAAAATAATTTCCCTAGAGGACATAGAGGGTGGAACTCAGATTGCATGAGGCCAAGGAGTTAACGAAAGGGAGAAAATGGGACAGGAGCTTGAGGAGGAAGAAGGAAGGGGCCAATTCTTGGAATACATTTTGTCTGTATTCTTTTCTGTTTTGTCATTTTACTCATTCAGCCCACACATATCTACCAAGGGCACAATAGGAGCTTAGCGCTTTGCTCAACATTTTGATGAAAGAAAACAACTGCAGACTCACTTGTAGGTGAAGGAGAAGGAATGAAAGAATCATCACAGAGAATGAACTACACATTAAATTAATAATAATCATGCTGTAGAAAGAAGCCAATATAAGCCAATAAAACTAGACCTCTGGCAAAAAACAGACCCAAAGGATAAGAATGGTGGAAAACAGATAGGCTGATTTAACATCAACGGGCATCAGAGAGCTCTGCCGGAAAAGGATATTAGGCTCCTTAAGTAGTTTTGATCACAGCAGTTTGGGTCACATATGGTGTGCACACACTTGGAGGGAAACCAACTAGCAACAGGGTTATCTTCAAGGCAAGACCAAGGAGGGGCTCAACAAGTGAGCCTGGGCACTAGCCACTCCCCATACTATGATGACATGATAATGACAGGAAGTGTGGCCTGATATAGTTCCAGCAGGAGCCTGGAGAGAGTAAAGAAAGAGAACAAAGGAGGGAGATGTTTGGAGTTCAGCAAAAGCACATGACTCCAAGCTGGTGTTCTGACATTATCCAGGTATTACAGTCTTGTCACCTCATTCTGATTTTGGTCAAAATCCGTACTAAATTAGAAATCATGTCATTGTGAAACCAGGTGGCTCACTAATTTACTAGTCAACGTGACTGAACGGAGTCAGCCTTGAACGAGAGAATGGGGATGTGTGACTCTCCTGGAAGCCTGGAGAGGGGATTTGCCTCACAGAAGCCAGAAGAGCCTACTGCTTAACTCCCTGCTCTAACTCAGAGTCCAGGAGTTACTAAAACTTCTCTATCTGAAGAGGTGGGGAAAGGTAATCAGCAGATGGGCAGAGAGGAAGGTATGAGAGGCTGAGGTGACGTAGGTTGGGGAAAGAGATTCAGTCCCAAATACGAGTAAAGAGAGTCACTGGATTGGAATGAGGCAGAACAAACAAGGAGAAGAGGCAGAAAGGGATGATTCAGAAAATCTTTGAGGCTGAAAGGAAGGGAGCTGAGAGATCCATTGACCTTAAATTTCTCTAAAACTGTTGATGTGGGTAAAAGTTTAAGAAGCTGGAAAGAACTAAAAAGGTTTCAACTGTTCCTGTGGGGCATTCAGTTAAGTGGGTGGATTACTGGGTGGGTTACTGGGACTCATGAGCAAGAGCTTAGGGGTAGAAAATGCTAGTCAGGAGAGCTGAAGGAATGGATGGTGGCCAGGAAGGGCCAAAAAATGGAAGAAGGTAAAGGGCTGGATGTCTGAAGGATGGGCTCAGTTACAGTCAGAATGGGACAGCAAGGAAAAGATGGAAGGACTGCATTCCACAATGCAAATCAACATTAGAAATCTATGTTGTACTTCTTCAGCTGGGTCAAGAGCTCCTTGAGTTATCTCAGTGACTGCTGCCATCAAGAGGAAGTACAAAAAAGGTGGAAGCAGAAATTCAAATGTTGAAACAGCTATCCAATAGAAATATAAGGTGGATCTATCTTGTAAGTACTTAAACATTTTTTTTAATATCCATAATAAAAAAGAAAGAAGACTTAATAGGTTTTATTTAGCCCAAGGTATCTAAAACATTATCAATTCAGCTCTTAATCAGCATAAAAGTTACGAATGAGATAATTCACATTATTTTTCCTACAAAGTCTTTCGGATCTTGTGTGTATCAATCGCTGTCATCACATCTCAACTTGGATGCTAAATTTTTATCAGAAATATTTGACCTCTACGGAGATTTCATTTAATTCACTGCTGAGAAAGTAGATTCACGTACCCAGGTTGTTTCAAACCCAATTACATTTTGGAGAGTTTTAAAGTTTAAATTTATGTTAACTAAAATGCAATAAACAATTCAGGCTCTGAATCACAAAGCCGTATTCAAGTGCTCAGCAGCCACATGTGGCCAGTGGCTGTGGTATTGGATAGTGCCTGCATATTTGCCAACAGCTAATATCATTAAGAAGCTATTGATCGCTCCTGGGGTTTATGTACTGTTTTATGGAGATTAAGAGGTGAGAACTGGACACTGCCCTTTGGAAGATAAAACCACGAATGCATGAGAGTATGGGCATCTGATTCTCCTAGTCTGGGAAAGTGCCAGGAGACACAGACCGGCATTGTCATAACCAGCCATGAAGAGAGTTACCATGTTTTCTCTCACATACAGAGGATTTATAAAGCTCACCTCTCTTCTAAAAGTATATCCCTGCCTTAAGCATAAAATGCAAATGAGGATAACTGTATTATCAAATGGCTCACTCTATTTTCCAAGTCCTTTTGCTAGACCAGGCCATTGATGAGAGGCTTCTTAGAATTACCTTCCATTTTCCTTACTTGAAAAAATATTTGACTCTTGTTCTTGCACCAATTAGTAAGCTTGGATAAAAGGAATTGGTGTAAAGGAGAGAGATCTGCGTTGTTGTTAGTGTGATTTATGCTGCCTGCTCTGTATCACCTGTATATGGCTCATAATCAATTTGCACATAAAGTTGATTGAGCTCTATGGGAATATTTAGATGAAAGAAACTCTGTAAATGCCAGGTATTTATTACGTTCATTATGGTCATATAATGTGGTAATAACAGAAATGTTACAATTGATTTAATGGCGCTCTGTACTTTGAAGCACATCTTTAGAATTATTATTGTAAACTTACTTCTTGAATTTTTATATTATTTCATGCCTGCTGTTTCATCTATGAGCTTTCTTGTATAGTGACCAGATGCTGAGTAGATTTAGTTGCTTTCAGAGATATATCATGGTGTCCTACACACACGATTTGCAAAGAACAACTGCATATATTGTCTGATAATAGTTTGTACAGTAGAAAGGACTGTGTGATCAGTCCTATTTTAGAAACAAGAAAAGTGAGGTGCAGAGATACGTAGTTTAAGATTACATAATTAGTAAATGGCTGTGTGAAGACCAGTACTCATCCCTACCCTCACCTTTTTCAGTGTTTTTGTTTTATTGTTTTCCATTTTTATGGAGGAATACCAACATATATCACTATATAAGGTGAAGGCCTGTAGCACGGGGGTTCAATTTACATCTATTCTGAAATAATCACCATGATAGGTTCAACCAGCATTCACCTTCCCATACAGATACAACAAGAAGGAAAGAAAAAAGAAAAAAAATATCTCCTTGGGATGGGGACTCAGGAGTCAATCTCTTAACAACTGTCCTATCACATGGCAGAGCTGACTGTAGTCATCATGTCGTACATCACATCCCTAGTACTCAGTCATCTTACAACTCAAGTTTAGTATTTATCCTTTTTTCCACAAATTCGCAATATCTAAGTTATGTGTTAATGAGTAATGTTCCGGAAAAGCAGTATAAAAGAATGGCTAACACACAGGCTTGGAGTTGTCATGGCCCCTGTTCAGATCCCACTCTGCCACACACTACTACCTACTGGTACTGCCAGAGCCCTGGTTTCTTCACTCATGAAAGGGGAAATAGTAAAAATTAAATGAGATTTTTGTTTAACATTGAGAGTATTGCCCAATCTTGATTTTAGGTGAAGAACATGAATCTTTACAATGGCTTATTACATAAATAACATGGAGATATTAATATTAGGTAGAATACCACAGTGACCTCAATGGCTATGCCACCTGAACACTTCTCTCTATCAACCACATCCCAAGCCACTAGGCCACTTACCCCCTACCTCCCGACCCCATTAGTCTCTTTTCAAAGCTTTGAACCTACTAAGCGCTTTTCCCTCCACAGAGCCTTTCTAGACACTGGTCCTTCTGCCCAGGATATTGTCGAATAGGCTCCTTTCTGGGTCCTTCCTTCCTTCCTTCCTGTCTCAGGTTCAAAGTCACCACCTCACAGAGTCCTTTCATGACTGCCCTATCTAAGGAGACTACCTTCATCCCCAGCTATCTCCTATTGCTGGTCTCTCTGCTCCTTCACAGCTAATCTTGCACTTTGTCATTAAATTTTATTATTTATTGAATGCCACTCGCTTGTCCACATAAGATTTGCCCAGAAATATTCTGAGAACTGTATGTAGTGTGCATCTGTGTTTGAATATATATATATATCCATTTAGAATTTTGCTTTAATAAGCTACCATTTTACTGTGGACATTTTTCAGGTCATTAAAAATGTGGTTATGACCTAGCTTTTAATGTTTGTATATTATTTGGTCACATGGATCATTTATTTAACTACTTATTTAACTCTTACTACATATCTTCATGTTTTAAAACCTATTTTAAGAAGCATTGCTATGAATATGTTTGTACAGATGTCTCCATTTACATCTTTGATTATTTTTTTAGGATGCACTATGGGAAGGTGGACTTACAGGATTAAAGACTGGCTACCTATTGCCACATTTCTTTCTGGAGAAATTATAATAACGTATATTCTTGTGACAGTGTTTGAAAATACCTATCTTACATACAGTGAAGAACAACGAACTTTATTCTTCATCAATAATGCCATTTTATAGGCAACAAATAACATTTTTTTGTTAAAAATGTTACATCTTAAAATTTTTTTTTAATGTTTATTTATTTTTGAGAGAGAGAGAGAGAGAGAGAGCGCGCGCCAGGGAGGGGCAGAGAGAGAGAGAGAGATACAGAATCTGAAGCAGGCTCCAGGCTCTAAGCTGTGAGCACAGAGCCCTACACAGGGCTCGAACTCACAAACCGTGAGATCATGACCTGAGCCGATGTCAGACGCTTAACCAACTGAACTACACAGGCACCCCTGCAACAAATAACATTTCTTATTTAACTTGCATTAACTTGCTTAATCAGAAGTAATCATATTTGTATGTTTATTAGATATTTGTATTTCTTCTATCAGTGGGCTTTTGCTCACTTTCTTATTTTGGTTTTACGTTTATAAAGTCAATTTTATATTAATATTAGCCAGTTGTCCACAACATTATTGCAGATTTTTCCAATTGCTTGATTTTTACATTCGTCTATATTTTAACTTTTTTTTAAGTTTGTTTTTTGAGAGACAGAGAGAGAGAGAAAGAGAGAGACAGAAGAGAGTCAGCGAGAGAGAAGAGCGAGAGCGACAGCGAGAGAGAAGAGCAGAGAGCGGAGAGCGAGACAGAGACACAGAATTAGTGAGGGAGGGGCAGAGAGAGAGAGAGAGAGAGAGAATCCCAAGAAGTCTCTGAACTGTCAGTGCAGAGCCTGATGTGGAGTTTGAACTCACAAACTGTGAGATCATGACCTGAGCCCAAATCAAGAGTCAGATGCTTAACCTACTAAACCACCTAGGCATCCCTAAATTTGTTTATATTTTTGATGGATAGGCCTTTGGAATTTCTGTACAGTCAAACTGACTGGACTTTTTATGGTCTTTTCACTTCCTATGTATTTAGAAGGTCCTTACAAATGACTGAATCAGTTAAATATCATTTTTCTTGGACATATTTTACTTTTTTGCCACTTGTGATTAAACTCTTTAGGTCTTCTAAAATATATCCTGAGGTATGGTATCATAGGATATATTCTAATTTGTCTTTTCTTAAAAATAGAAAATAACTCTGTATTTTCCAAAAAATCTATTTCCTCCTCATTGGTTTATGATGTTTTACCACACATCCTGTTCTCATCATGTATACAGGATGGCCAGGTGGAAACTTAACACTGGTGCCTTTTTTTCTATAACTACTTTAGGTTTCAATCATTCTTAAATATCTAGTAGGACGATTTTCCCCTCTCAACTTTCCTTTCTCAAAAAATTTTCACCTGTTATTACTTGTTCATTCTTGCAGATAAAGAGCCATCTTGTCCACTCTGGTTAGCTGGATAACGTCCCTCAAAGATATCCAGGCCCTAATCCTTGTAATCAGTGAATGCTACCTTATACAGAAAAAGGGTCTTTGCAGTTATAATTAAATCAAGGGCCTGGAGAAGGGTCCTTCTGGATTATCTAGGCAAGCTCTAGAGGTCGTCGCAAGAGCTTAACAGGGAGGCAGAGGGAGATTTGACTATAGAGAAGAAAGCCATGTGATGCTGGAGCAGAGAAAAATTTGAAGATTTATGCTCCTGGCTTTGAAGATAAAGCAAGGGGCCATGAGCCACGGAACACAGCTCTGGAAGCTGGAAACAGCAACTCTTCCCTAGATCCTCTCAAGGGACAAGGTCTTGCCAACACCTTGAGTTCAGCCCAGTGAAACAGATTTTGGACTTCTACCTCTCCAACTGTGTAAGAATCAATATATGTTCTTTTAAACCAACAAGTTTGTGGTAATTAATTACAGCAGCCATAGGGAACTAATATACCAATTTAATAAAAAAATGTTCATGAGATATTTTTGAATTTTATTAATGCCATTCATTAATATGTGAAGAATTGACATATTTAAATATTCAATGTTTCCTTCCAAGAAAGTGTATATTTTACTTTTGATTAAAATTGTGTAGCTTTTTGAGAAATTTCTTGCACTAGTATTTTCCAATGAAAGAGTTTTCATTTTTCAGAGAATCAGGAGAATGGTTTTTATAAAGCGACTGTACAGAGCATTCCTCTGTAAACATAAGCACAGAGGGAATAGGAGTGCCATTAAGATTGGCAGGAGTTGGGCATAACAGGTCAACTTCAATAATATTATATAAGGAGAAACAATTTGGTTCTTTAAAAGAGGTTAGCATAAAGGGATAAACTTACAATTTCCCCCAAGTTATTTTATTCTTTTGAAAGTCTCTTCTGTGAGCAAATTTTGTTCATTATATGATTACAGATGATGAATAAATGGAAATATAAAGCTGCATTATCTCTCTAAAGTACAATTTCTACAACACTGCATTAGAATATACCCTAAGTAGTTCTTAAAGACTGAAATCATGTTTTTCACAAAAGACCTCATAATTCTGAAGTTTCTGGAATTTTATTCACAGGCATTTTCTTTGATAAGCATTTGATATTTTACTGTCCTTATTTTGATAACCAAGTAACTATTACGTTAAAAAGTTTTTCATATTTCAGAAATATTTATGGGATGAAATTCTGATATGTCAGAGTGGAGTTACATGTTTTTAATATGACTTACTGAAACATTTTGCTCAGGTAACTTTTTATAGTAGGTGGTTCCAGTAAGTGAACATCAGAATCCTATAAGAAATTAAAAAAAAAGTGCAGATGCCTTGGTCTTCCCCAAAATGTCCAGAAGGGAGTAAAAGCATTTGTCATTTTATTTATTTATTATTTATTTATCATATGTTTCTTGATTTCTTGAGAGAGAGAGAGAAGTGAGGGGAGGGGCAGAGAGAGAGAGAGGGAGAGACACAGAATTCAAAGCAGGCTTCAGGCTTGGAGTTGTCAGCACAGAGCCCGATGTGGGGGTCAAACTCAAGAACCATGAGATCATGACCTGAGCTGAAGGCAGATGCTTAACCCACTAAGCCCCCCAGGTGCCCCTGCATTTCTTTTTAAAAAGCTCTAAAGATGATTCAGGTGTGCCCAGAAGTCTCCTCACTTGGGGTTATTCAGTAAACTCTCAGGACTTAGAGATTTCCTGAATTCTCAAGCACTGCCAAAGGCCAGTTGAGATGTCACTGAGGTCACTGTGTGAATGGTCTCATTCTCTTTGAGCTAAGGATCTAGTCCCTCTTCTATACCCAGCAGTATCTCCCAGAGTTTTCTTCTCTATATAGTAAATCTCATTAAGAGTCAGAAAGGGCAACTTAAAATAATCAATTTTACTTTATTTTATGGGGAAATTCTTAGGATAGTGCAGCATTTGTGAATCAAGGATTGAAAGTCCTCCAGTATATCTTTTTCAAATGGCAAGGGTATATCGATTCAGGTTTATGCTAATATTGTGAATATACATTTATGGGGAAATGAAAGATATTCTAAAATTTTTGAGGGAAGGAAGTAGGTCATCCTTTATGACTTTCTAATCCTGAATAGTCAAGGAACTATTTGAACACAGCTTTCTTCTTACAGACTTTTAAATACTCAATTTTACCCAATGGTGACCTTTCTTGTTTCCAGTTGTGAGACATTTGCAATCATTTTGGTACCTGAATATTACAGTTTTTATTGTGCTTCAAATATTGCATTAATTTTTGTTTTTTTCCTCCCTCAACAGGTAGGAGGCTGTTAAGGGCTGGGAACCTTAGTACCTTCTGCAGTGCTAAAAATATTGTCAAGTTTTAAGTCTATGAAATTCATATATTATTACATCGAACGAAATAAAAACATTTTTCTTGGGGCACCTGGGTGGTTCAGTTGGTTAAGTGTCTGACTCTTGATTTCAGCTCAGGTCATGATCTCACACTTCCTGGGATCCAGACCCACATTGGGCTCTACACTGGCAGTGCGGAGCCTGCTTGGGATTCTCTCTCCCTGTTCTCTGCCCCTCCCCGGCTTGTGCTCTCTCTCAAAATAAGTAAATGAACTTTAGAAAGCAACAACAAAGATACAGATTTTATCAGCGTCAACTAGCCAAACCTCACTTACCTAGTTTTTTCCCTTAATAGTTAGAAATTTTAAGCAGACTAAACAAGGTGACCACTTTCTTGATAGTCAGTGCTCACAACAGGATTGCCAGTTGGGTAGTTTAAATACGTGCCTTCTTAATGAGAATTCATTTCAAAAGCTACTGGATTCCTCTGTAAACAGCAAAACCAAACTTTTTAGCTATAGTGTGCTTTGGTGTGTATGTTTATATTCTTACGTCTGTGTTTTGTTTACATGTGTGTGGGGATATGAGGGGAGAAACTTTCTATACTGTAATTATCAAAGCAATTATTAGCTGGGAAATATGCAATAGGTATGTGATTCAAGATAATTCAAATCCATTATTAGCCAAGACAATTAAAATATCTTAACTTTGATTAACACAACAGCAATGCATCACCTGTGTGAATGATTTCTTGGCAACACTGGCTGAATTTAATATTTATCATAAATACAGTGTTTGTTAAAGAAATGGCATCGTAAATGCTTTCTTCCACCCTTATGAAAGTGAAATTAAAATGCCTTTACAGGGTACAGCATCCTTCTCATTAAACTTCACAGAAGGGCTCAGTGAAAATAGGATTTCAACACAAGTTTCTTCCCCCTTATCTTTCTTTCCAGCTGTTCTGATTCTCCTAAAAAATCAACTTCTGTTGGTGGTTTCTGTTAATAGGTAATAAGACCGGTGATTTAAATCACTGATTATTCTCTTTCGGCTTTCAAACTGTTCTAGCATGCTTCTAGTTAGAATAATGATGGCAGTGATAAGTCCATGTGAGAGGATGGTAATTTTATACATTAATGCTCACCGAGCTTCTTAGGTTTACATTAGCTTTTGCAATAATAAAGAAGTTCTAATGGTAGAAGAAATACTTATGAATATCTGAAATATAGATGTGCCCTCTAGCAAAATTAGAGATCTACACAAGCCTTGTTGGGATTCGTTTTGCTGCAACAAAACACCTATTTCCAGCACTGGTAATTGGCTAACTGAGATTACTCTGGTGCATGTGTATTCAGTTCTCAAAATGTTGTATTTTGATCAGTTCCACGAGCTGTGTCTTAAGAGACCTTCAAGGGAAATTCACTTCTATTTATAAGACAAATTTGAAATAATTTCCTTCCACGGCTGCACAAGTGCACACAGACGTGCTTATATTTACAACGTGTGTCCGCAGAGTCTCCATGACCTGGTGACATGTCTGGTAACAACTCTGACACAGAAGAAGATGGATACTTTTTAATTGGGAGTAGCTACACTTTCAAATTCTTTAGCAAACCATTACTTAGCATAAAGTCACTTTGGAATCAATTAAATATGAACCTTTGTCACATCGGTATTCATTGAAAAGCACTTAGGTGATTAAAGACCCTTGGCCCCTAAATATTTGACGACGTACCATCACCAGCCATTTAAAAAACCTTATTAGCTCTTTACACTTCCGGGGATGGCAGCGTGAAAAAGTACAACAAAATGAGAGGAAACATAATTGCCTCCAAATGAATGTGCCCTCAGTATGGCCATGGCTGGAACTATTCTGAGCTGCTACTCTTCTCATCAGCTCCCTACGTCTCTCACTAACTTCTGAGCCTTCTGAACTCTCTGCTTCTGTGGTGCAATATTTTTTTCCATAACAATGCAAAATTTAAAAAATGAATGAACTTTTAAATTTGCATTATCCAAGTGAGACTGGGTTAAAATATACATTTAGCAAATGTAGCAAATTTCAGCATGTTTAATATTTCAAAAAATGCCTTTAAATTTTTTTAATATTTACTAAAGATTTTAAGATTTATTTGAGACACACACACACCCAGAGTGTGTGAGCGGGGGGCGGGGCAGAGAGGGAGACAAAGAATCCAAAGCAGGCTCTAGGGTGTGAACTGTCAGCACGGAGCCTGAAGGAACTTGGGGTTAGAACTCACAAGCCCTGAGGGCACGACCTGAGCTGAAGCTGTTGGACTGACCGAGCCACCCAGGAGTCCCTCAGGAAATGCTTTTAATTTTAAACAAACTTGTGGAGCAAATATAAACCGGGTATATGCAGATGACAGCTCTTTAATAATTTATTATACTAATCTTAGTAACTACCATTTATTGTGAAGGAATTCTATGCTCAACTGTATGGTTTACATGTGCTCATTTAATCCCATCAGCAAAGCTATGAAGTGGATATTCCCATTGCTGTGTATGGATGGGAAACTTGAGGCTTGGGGAAGTAACTTAAGTACTTTGTATAACCTATAGAAAGTTATAAAGTGCGCAATTGGTCTGGTTGAAATTAGAATCCAGGTTTGCCTAACTTCGAAGCTCTGTTTCTTGATCACTAAGTCCAAATGACTCCTCATACAGGTTCCCTAAGCATTTGCAAAAAAGATTTCTTTAGGAACTGTTCAAGACATGAATGAATGACTTTGTGTAGGCAGTCATTGAATGAACCTAAAACTTTTATAAAGAATACCCTTTGCTCAAACTGTTTATAACTCATACTTTAACCTGTTCAAAAGGAACTTTCCAGTCATTAAATACCTAGTACTGCAGTGAAATCCAGTCCTTTAATAGGTAAAGATTGTCGTAGTCTGTACGCTTAAAAATGTGTACAATCTTTCAATGATTAAAATTTGCAAAATGTTTACCTATACCTTATTTGGATAATCAATATTGTTTAAAAATATTCTACATCATAAATGTCCTAATTTAAAAGATACTCTTTAATAAGTTGAAACAAGTAATTATAAAAGGAGATATTTTTTCTCTAACAGGATAATAATGATTAACAGTCATTAGTGAGTGGCTAATGGCAAAAAGAATATGAAACAATCATGACCATACCAGAAAACTGATTTATAATAGAAAGGAATAATGCACATTGGCAAAAATAAAAGAGGTGTTTCGATGTCCTTGAAAAGAACGAATACCATTCCTTCAAGTTTATGATTCCCTGTTTCTATCTAGTGCCTTTAACTACAACAATCTTATTGTTTAATCCTATAACAATTTTAATCTTCAATATAAAATCTATATGTTTATTAATCTGACTCAGGCTTGAGAATGAAGGCTGGGGTTTTTCTGCACTTTGTGAGGTCCCCCTATTTTCTCCATCTTGTAAAGTTACTGCTAAGATCACATAACACTGTCAGGAATGTTAAGAAGTAATAGACATTGAGAGAGCAATGATTGAATTTTCACTCAAAAATTGTTCTGTAACTTTGTCAGTCTGCAGTATCACGAAGCTCAGTATTTTCGTTGTTGTATTATTAATATATTGCACATTTACCCCCCTTCTTTCAATGCACTCTTTCCTTCTATTTCATAATTCGGAGGTCAGGCACACATGTTAAACTTTCATTTGGTGTAATCCCGTGGGTACCAAATGTATTCTTATTTGGGCACTCACATGACATCTGACCATTTCCTGGAGTCCAGGTGGAGAAGAGAAATAGCTTTGTGTGACATGAAATGCTAGGAGAAAAGAGGAGAATGTTTTAGGTCAGTCAGAGGTTGCAGTAGGTAAGGAAGATTCCGCTCAAATACTTCCATTTTCTCAGTGGAGCACACAGCAATATTAGGATTTATGGTGAAGAGCTGGGAAAGCAAGCTTAAAAGGGATCATAACATCTTAGAGCAGCTGCCATGGGAAATGTATAGGAGGATGACGAGGACAAGGTAAACAATAATGAGCAATTGTCAAGTTCCTAGACCCATGTAGCCAGTGCAGATTTGCTATATGGCCAGGATGCAATTTTAGAATGAATGTCGACGAAGCCACCTCTGGACTGCCAACACTTAAATCTACCCAGATATTAATTTGGGGAGGAGAGTGGGGCTAAAAAAGCCCAACTCTCTCACTTAGGTTACTCTATTAAGTTAAATATATGCAGTGAGGCTATTTCCCTCCTAAGACAGTAAGAAAAGCTCTGATAATTTCGAATTTTGAAATAATGTCCAATAAGCCATGGCATATAAATGCAATTGAACACTACACATATTAAAAGTACTAAGACAGTACTATATATGCTTACACAAGGGAATTTCAGAGATAGTAAATCAAATGCAACATAGTATGTATAATATGATCTCCACGTTGTAAATAAGCTGTGGTTAGAACATACCCCTGGAATGTTACCAGTTTGTAGGCAACAGACAGAAGTTTTCAGGGTGCAGCTTTGGAAATTGAACATGGCTTTATAACAGCATGTTCCTTTGTTTCTGCAGCTGAATGCTTAACCTTTGTTGAAGGATATATAAGGTGAGAGGCTGCCCACTTTAACCCTATCATGTATCAACGGGACTCTGGATGGAGCTATTTGACAAAGTATATAGGTGGAGCTTGGAGACTTAGGTCTGGCTAGAGCAGGTCAGAGCCTTACTGGAAAAAATCGTACTTTGCCAGGAAACAGAGGAGCCCCAAATTCTGTTAGTGAAACATTGTAGGAGGAGGAGAGAGGGAAGTTTTATTGATTACTCTGGGCATCAAAACTGTGTTCTATGCTAGTTCTTTGAAGCTTCAGTGCTCACTTGAGGTGCTGGAAGCAGTCCAGAGGCAATCATCATTTGGAGATTGTCGCACAGGCTAGGTCCTAGGAGGTACTTCCCCTCAATGAAAAGGGCTTAATAGCCAGCACATGGCCTTGGGGTGGGGCCCACAACCTTACATTGTTTCCAGGATGGTTGTTTAGGTAAAATATAGATCTCCTGATATCACCTGAGTAGCAACTAAACCCTTCATTATCTTGTGGACCACGGTAGAGGACAGATTCAGAAACAGACATGGGGACTTTTGTTTTCAGATATGGTAGGCAATTCATGTCAATGGTCACTGAACTCAGCTAGACCACAGATACTACATAGAGATTTTCTTTAAAGGTACTGAAAAACAAATATACAAACTAATGTGAATTACTGAACGAGAATCCTAAGGAGGGCAGAGCCATAGGGAAGAAAGTCTGGCATTCAGAGACGTTTTAGGTTATGGAGTAATGTGCTGATTATTGAGAAGGCAGGCGGGTCAGGAGGCTGACTAGTACCGGACATCCAGGTGAACTTGAATTTCAGATAAACGATGAACAAATTTTCAGTATAAGTATGTCCCATGTGATGTTTAAAGTGAGTGGAGGAAAAGCTAATATCCATGGGATATTAGCCAGCACATCTGGGTGTTCAACAACAAAATGTTGATACACTTTATTGCTATGTAAGGTTTTAATTTGTGGTAGACCAATACTTTGATAGCAATAATTTGTTATGACAATGGCTAGTTTTGTTCTTCTTTCCTAGTGTGAAAGTAAAGACATATTTGCAAAGCTTGGCTGAATTTGGCAGGAAAAGGAGGAAGAATTAGGATATAATGAAGTAAGTGGGTTGCTTTTTTCTGCCTTCCAACACCCCCTCCCCCCACCCCCACGATATACACAATGGAAGGAAAGAAAGAAAATCAGGTTTTCCCTTGTTGCTTGAGAAGACTTAAAGATCTAAGATTAATAAAATCTAATTCTTTGGCTGGTAAGTTAGTTGAAGTACCCCAGACCAAAAGGTATGAAAGAGAAGAAATGGGTAGATGGCTTGTGGAGATAAAAGAAGTAAGAGACAGGAGAACACTTCCTCTGGCTTTCAAAAGGAATCTAGTCAAAGGTGTCACAGACTATGAGTCTGGAATTCTCCCTTGTCCAGCAAGAGGGCAGATACAGAACTGGATACGAGAAGGCCTAAGATTCGGAAAGAGTCAAGAGCTCGTACTGGCGCTTCGTCGTTGTATTTATTGAGCTCACAAGATATTACCCACGTGGTGAACACGAAGAAAACAACATCTTCTACCCGTGGATGTGGAGAAAACAATCAGACTGTAATCGTTAACTTGTGTGTGTAAGAAGCAAAGGGTGGGGGGGGGGGGGGGCAAGTGGAATTTGTGATATTGGTGTCAGATGGAAAGTAATTTCCTGCAGGTGATATAACAAGTTACTTGTGATCCCATTACAATATCTCGCTAGCTAACCTCGGGCGTTTTCGCCCCGTGGTGGCGGCTTTCCGCCCTAAGCTTTTTTTCTAACCCATTTATATAAGTAGAACATACTACCCCACAAAAGGGAATGGAGAAGTAGCAGAGGGGCAGGGCCAAGAGACCTACGTATATTTGAAGAAATGTAAGGTGAGGGGAAATTTACAACCGCACAGTAGTGGGGAGGTACAGGACATCCCAGGTCATAGATGGTCAGCACAGGTGGTGGAAAGCTCCATAAAGCCATACTCTGGGAACAGCCTGGGCTGAAAGCGTGGGGAAGCTCTAGCAAGCGTGGGCACAGATTGGAGGGGCATATCTACAGAGTGCTAACGATGACCCAAGTCTCAACATGATCTCTTTTTTCTTATCGGGATGGTTAATTTTTTGTGTCAACTTGACGGGGCTACAGGATGCCCAAAAAGCTGGTAAAACATTATTTCTGAGTGTGTCTGTGAAGGTGTTTCTGGAAGAGAGTAATGTATCAGTTACTGAACTAAGTAAAGCAGATGGTCCTCCCCAGTGCGGGTGGCAATCATCCAGTCTGTTGAGGGCCCGAATAGAACAGAAAGATGAATGAAAGGCAAACTTACTCTCCTTGCTGGAGGTGATACATCCATTTTCTCCTGCCCATAGACACCAGCCCTCCTGCTTCTTGGGCTTTTGGATGCAAACTAGGGCTTCCACCATCAGACTCCCAATTCTTAGGCCTTCTGATTTGGACTGAATTACACTACCAGTTTCTCAGATTCTCTAGTTTTCACAGATCATGTACCTTCTCTGTCTCCATAACTGCATAAGCCAATTCGTATAATAAATATCCTTCTCTCTCTCTCTCTCTCTCTCTCCAGTTGGTTCTGTTTTGCTGGAGAACCCTAATACACTTACTAACCCTATTGGGCAGGAGGCCATAGACAAGTCAGAGAATAGGCAGATGTAGAGAAAATTCTGGAAATTAATATGAAGCTAGGATGTAACTGATTCATAAACCCGAACCATCAATAAATCACTGTATTGGATTGTGAGAAATCCTGAAATTGATCTGAGTAATATGTTCACATTAGGTAAGCTGATATTTCAGAGCCAGGAATGAATGGATTATAAAAATGAAGAAAATTTGCTTAAAATTTTGACTATCAATTGTATACTTACCATACTAGTGTATACACCAAGAACCTGAAGAAAAATCATACCCAATTGTTCATGGTGATTTGGGGCTGGGGTGGAGTGGAATGGAATGGGATATGAGATTATAGCAATTTTCTCTTAGTGCATTGTGTTTTTTCAAATGTTTGAATTTTGTACAGAGAATAATTTCCTTTGTAGCCAGAAAGAAACCCTTCCCCAAACAAGAAAGATTAACATCAACATGGGGAAATGTCCTGAGCATATATCACCACGACTTCCCTTCTGTTGGGGCACTGAATTACTAAGCTAAGCCTAGCCTAGAACTGGAAAAGACAGAAAAGATCCCAAATGTGACATGTGAGGCTTAGATTCACTAATGAGAAGATGCAAGTTCAGGGCACCCGTGTTGTCAATGCTGAGATGACCAAGGACCTAGTCATTTCAGTGTGACTCTACATCTGTGGCAAAGCCCATCGTGAGATTCTCTGCCTCACAGCTGACTTAGGTGAAGCAGTTGAACTAACACAGAACGGACCTATCTTCCTACCCCAGGCATTCTCCAGAAGAAATACTTTTCCTGCTGATACTACTTGTCTGAGAAAAATGTCCAGATAGGGTAGAATTTCTCCTTTTCCATATAGCTGAAAGGTGATGGTTCTCTCCACTAGAAGAGCCTCCTGCCTCCGCCCCAGTGGAGAGGACTTGATTTAGCCCTGTCACCTCCTGTCTTCTGGTGGAGAAAAATCTCACCATATCTTTCATTGCCTGACAACCCACTACTGCTGAAGAGGTAGGGTGGAAGCTCATGATGAAGAGACTCTCACTTTCTAACAGGAGTACGCAAACAAAGCTCAGGACGAGGCAGAGCTGAAAAGTGGAAGCAGGTGGCTCTGACTGGGGAGATTGCATCCTTAAGAGTGGAAAACAGAGTCAATACTGCTGAAACCCGAGTTTGTGATCAGAAGGTTAAATGGAGGAAGTGTATTTCAACACAAAAGAGGAATACTAAGAAATGTAAATCACGACTGAAAATATAAGTGATATGGATGACACTCCTAGCAGAAGTAATATGCAAATGATCAGCATTCCAGGAAAAAAAGCAGATGGAAATGGAATCAATAATCAAAGCAATAATCTTCAACTCCCTGATCTGAAGATCAAAAGAGTTTACTAAATGTCAGAAGTGATGGAAAAAAAACCCAAAACTCCACACACATCTAGACATATCTTTGTGAAATTTCTGGCCTCTTGTGGAAAGAGAAAAAATATACATTTTCAGACAGGTAAAAAAAGTTTGAATGTAATGGAAAAAGAATGTTTGACTTTGACTTCTTACATGCCACACTAGACGCCGGTGGAATAATGTTTATTAACTTTTGAGAGCAAGCACTGTTGTCTAAAATCCTACCTCAGAAAAGTTACCATTCATATGACAAAAGAGGGACTTCTTTGGATATGTAGGAACTCAAAGTATTCTACTCATATTCTTATTCAAAATTACTCAAGGATGTACTGCAGCATAAATGATAGTAAATTTGAATAGAGATCTAAAGCAAGTGGAAAATAAAGAATACAAGAATGAGCAGTGAGCAATGAATCCAGTAAACTATGTGGATGAGAATAAAGTGATTGCAAATTGTCTTGGCACTGTTGAATAAGTATACTGAGAAAAGGCCTACTCGAAGGAAAAAGTGAAAAATAACATGGAATTACATTTCTGGAGTAGTTCAGAAAATCTAGGATGTGAAAATGGTGTGAATGAATGAGAGTAAAATATTCTTAAGGTCCCATCATTATGGGGAATGGTAAAAGTACTATTAATTTTAATAAAATCACAGAGAAATACCGGTTTTAATATGACTGTTTAAAGTACATGCTAGTGAACTAGCAGATAGAGAAACATTATGTTATTTCCAAATATTATAATTTATCAATAATTATAAATAATTAATTTATTTATAAAATAAATAATTTATTAAAAAATAAATAAATATTTTTAAAATATAAATAATTTCCAAATTATTGTTAGGGGCAACTGGAATAAAAAACAAAATAAACATGGCATCCACATACAACTTGTTCAATTCAGCAGAAGTAGAAAAGCATAAGAATGAGTATAAAAAAAAGAAATTAACATAACATTAGATGGGAATGAGAACAAATCACCTTTCACAGTAAATGTAAATAGGTTGAATTCTCCAATTAAAAAACAAAGTGCAGCTGTCTGCTTTTAATAAGATATGTAAATGAAATTAAAAAAAACACGCCCAAGGGTTGTAAATAAAAGAAGTCAAAGACATAAACAGTAAGTGCAAAGAAAAAGGGATGGTCATAATGATATCAAAAAATAAGGAATGCCACATAAAAATAAAGCAGCAAATGTATCAGACACGTATAAATGAATTTTTAAAAAGCTACAAAACTCCCTGGTATATGTATCAGAAAGGGTTCAATCAGGAGATAATAATCACATTGCAATTTGAACAGGGAAAATTTAATATAAAAGAACGTTGTGCTAGTAACAGGAGATTAGCTTCTAAGAAGTAAAGTGAGCTCTAAACAATGCAAGAAGAACAGATAAAGGGAACAGACACCACCCCTAGGGCTGAGACTGAGCACCTAAGGAAGGAACAAGTGTGGGAGAGCTGCCTCCCTCACCTCACCCTCTACCCCAGCCTAAGATTTAGAGATCATTAGAATGGATGTGATTAAAGCCCTTGGATGGTGAAGTTCATCAGGATATACAGATTACAGCTGGCAAGCAGGCACTGCCTGTTGGAATAGCAACATACGTTGCTAGGAGGTGGCCTATGAGGTGCAGTTGAGCTGCTTAGAAGCTAACTAGGGTGCCTGTGAAACTTAAATAGAACCCAGTAGTGCTGGCCAGTGGGGGCAGGGATGAGGGTTGGGGAATGTTGAGGGATTGGGGGTAAGGGGTTGGGGGGTGTGAGAAGGTCCTGCATGAGGTAGAAAGGGAAGCTGACTGGAACTAGAAAGAGATGTTCCTTACTCCTGCGGTGTTCCTCCACCACCCTCTGCTGACAAAGGCTAATTAACACTGTGTGAGGTGTCAAAGGAGAAATGTTCATAGCGTCCAGCTAAAGTTTTACAAGTAGGCCAACGAAGGGTACATTTGGAACTGAGAGACAAGAACTTGGCAAGTGGCAGAATATTCAAGGAGGACAGTGAGACTTTAATATCCCTCTTCCAGAATTTGATAGATTATATTGAAAAAAATGCTGTTAAAAGGATTTCACGCAGAACATGTAAGAATTACAAAATTATCATGTACCTGACCAAAAAAATCCCCAAATGTGGCTATTTTAAAAGTCTCGTTATTTGGCTGTAAAACAATATATAAATATAATTGTTTTATATTTATAAGATATAAGAAAAATATAAGAATAACACCTCAAGAATGAGATAACTAAAATAAACTTTAGCCAAGTCTTAAAAGAACTTCAATTTAAATTAAGAATGTTTTAAAAGTTATTTCCAGATCCATGAGAGATACCAAAGTGAAATTACAAATAATCTAGAAGTTGACAAGAATAAGAACACTAATTATCAAAATCTATGGGATATGGCTTAAATTTTAAAAATGCATAATCTAGAAGCTTATTTTTTAGCAAAAGAGAGAGAACATGCATATTTAAGTGTTCTACTTAAGGAAAGAGAAAAGTAAAAGAAAGCAAATAAAATAATAAAATTTATAAGGGAAAAGTAAACTAAAGAATTAAAAGACAAAATGAAGAGTAGAATGGAACACTAAATGAAAGCAAAAGCAGCTGAAGAAATGATTTTTAGCAATCTATAAAATAAAATATTTACTCAAGAAGAGATAAAGTATTTGAAAACACCAATAGCTGTATGTATTTTTGTGTTGTATGTAAAATATTGCTAACAACTTACCACTGAAATGTATAAGGCTTGGATGATTTTATAATTAGGTTCTAATTAGCCTTCAAGAAACAGCCATTTTCTATGTATTCAGACTTTCCCAGAGCATGGAAAAAAAAATCTTGAAAAATTCATTTTATAAGGTGAACATAATCCCTCACACAAAAATTTGAAGATGTGGTACAAAATTTTAGTTTAGGTCACTTGTGAATGTAGATAGAAATATCCCAATTGTGATCTTGGCAAATGGAATCACAGCAGTGTTTTAAAATAATAATAATAATAATAATAATAATAATAATAATTACTGTGGCCAAATAGTTTATTACAGGGATGTAAGAATGTCCCAAAGCTAAGATCTAGCTATACAACTTGTAATATTAAATTACAGGAAAAAAGAGCTTCTCAATAGCAATAGAGTCTGGGAAATAATTTAAAGTAAAGAAAAAATAAATTGAGAATAAAAATGGTAAAAATTGTTATCCAGGAAGAAAAAGAAGAAAAATCCTAATAAATGATGAAATAGTAAAGTCATTGATGTTAAAATCAAATAAAGGAGAGGGATGGTCCTTATAAATCATTACTTTCAATTTATTTTGTATTTCTGTTTCATGCAACATAACAAAAAAATAAAGTAAGTTGTATCTCTACTTGAAAACCAGAAATAAAATTATCAAGGGGCACCTGGGTGGCTCAGTTGGTTAAGTGTCCGACTTTAGCTCAGGTCATGATCTCATGGTTCACAAGTTTGAGCTCTGCATCAGGCTCTGTGCTCACAGCTCAGAGCCTGGAGCCTGCTTCAGATTCTGTGTCTCCCTCTCTCTCTGCCCCTCCCCTGCTTACATTCTCTCTCTCTCTCTCAGGAATAAAAATATAAAAAAAGAAATAAAATTATCATGATTTTCATACAATCTGTAAGTATACCAAAAGAATTCCAGAGTCAGAAAAAAATCATTATAAATAATAAGAGTATATCGTATGTTCCCTGGATACAGGATAAATATACAGTTTAGTGACTTTCCTTTGTATTAACAAAAACCTGTTAGAATGGAAATTTAAAAACCTTCTAATCCTGATAGGAATATATGAACAAGAATGTTAAAAAATGTATTTAAAGATAAACATTTATTGAATGACAAGTGAAATGAAAAGTGATGATATTTCTGATGGGGAAGATTTACTGACAAACATATCAATCATTCCCAAATTAGTGTATGCATTTAACATGGTTCCAGTAATAGTCCCAGTGGTATCTCTTGTGTTCCATTCACAGTTCCTTTGTATATCATTAACTTCATGACAGAAAGTAGATGGCACATCCAAATTTCAAAGGGAATAATTGAGGAAAGTTTAATAAAGGGATGATTTACGAAGGTTTTGGTAGGGTGAAGTGGAATCTGCAGGAGATGGTAAAGCCCTAGACCCACATTACCATCATCAGTCCTAAACAAATGGAAAAGGGGAGGGAGTGGTGACCAGAGAGTTCCAACTCTAGCTGTAGAAGGGGACCACCCCATGAAAAGTGTGGCTACTGGGTGGAAGCCACTGAGGACTGGTAGTCCTGATGGGAAAGAGCTGAGTCAACAAATGCCTTCTCTGTCCCTCAGTCTCCTATGGATGCCTCTCCTTGACCAAACCTGAATGGCAGCAGGCAGGAGATTCAAAAAGAGCAGGCCATAGATGCCAGCCTTCTAAGATATAGATAGAACAGGGTAGTAGAGAGAGGCAAGCAACACAGTCTCTCGACTGGAGAGACAAACACAGATGTTCACAACCATATGAAAGAATCAAGTATAACATTGCTAATAAACATTGAAAACTACACATAATAGAAGGGGACTTGTCTCATCCCAGATCTTAAAAATTTGAAATAAGTGTGTGGATTAAGAAAAGGAATAAGCAAGCAAAGCAATAGAGTTGAACAGAGGGCCCAAAATAAGCTTAAGTTTATATGGAAATTTAAATATACATTAGAGATTCTATTCCATTATGTAGAGGAAAGAACGGCTACTCAGTAAAAGTTTTTAGCTATTTGACCATTGATTTGGAAGAAAACGAAGTTGATATTTAACTCCTATAATTCAAAAGTAAATTTAAGATAAATGAAAAAACTAATTAGAAAAATGAAATAGAATTTATCTGTAAAGAACTATGGTTTTATAACTTTGGTTTTGATTGCATTTCCTAAATAAAACAGGAATGTCATAGAGGAAAAATATAATGGATTTGAGCAGATAAAAATAAAGTCTAGATTGCAAGAGATAACAAACAAAACAAAGGTATATAACAGCAAGAACATATCTGCAACAAAATAATACACAAGGGGTCAAATTCTATAAAATAAGTAAAGCTATTTTCTAAAAGTAAACAATCATACCGTCAAATAAAGAAATGAGCAAATTGTATGTACAGGCAATTACAGAAGAGGAAATATAAACAAAAAATAAACAATGAAAACATGTTAAACCTAATAGAAAAATTTATAACTTGAAAATATTATCAGAATGGAAAACTTTACCCAAAGCTATCTACACATTCAATGCAATCCCAATCAAAATTGCACCAGCATTCTTCTCAAAGCTAGAACAAGCAATCCTAAAATTTGTATGGAACCACAAAAGGCCCCAAATAGCCAAAGTAATAGTGAAGAAGTAGACCAAAGCGGGAGGCATCACAATCCCAGACTTTAGCCTCTACTACAAAGCTGTAATCATCAAGATAGGATGGTATTGGCACAAAAACAGACACACAGACCAATGGAATAGAATAGGAACCCCAGAACTAGACCCACAAATGTATGGCCAACTAATCTTTGACAAAGCAGGAAAGGACATCCAATGGAAAAAAGACAGTCTCTTTAACAAATGGTGCTGGGAGAACTGGACAACAACATGCCGAAGGATGAAACTAGACCACTCTCTTACACCATTCACAAAAATAAACTCAAAATGGATGAAGGACCTGAATGTGAGACAGGAAACCATCAAAACCCTAGAGGAGAAAGCAGGAAAAAACCTCTCTGACCTCAGCCGCAGCAATTTCTTACTTGACACATCTCCAAAGGCAAGGGAATTAAAAGCAAAAATGAACTATTGGGACCTCATGAAGATAAAAAGCTTCTGCACTGCAAAGGAAACAATCAACAAAACTAAAAGGCAACCAACGGAATGGGAAAAGATATTTATATCAGACAAAGGGCTAGTATCCAAAATCTATAAAGAACTCATCAAACTCCACACCTGAAAAACAAATAATCCAGTGAAGAAATGAGCAGAAGACATGAATAGACACTTCTCTAAAGAAGACATCCAGATGGCCAACAGGCACATGAAAAAATGCTCAACATCACTCCTCATCAGGGAAATACAAATCAAAACCACACTGAAATATCACCTCATGCCAGTCAGAGTGGCTAAAATGAACAAATCAGGAGACTATAGATGCTGGAGAGGATGTGGAGAAACGGGAACCCTCTTGCACTGTTGGTGGGAATGCAAACTGGTGCGGCCATTCTGGAAAACAGTGTGGAGGTTCCTCAAGACATTAAAAATAGATTTTTATTTTTAATAAAATAACCCAGCAATAGCACTGCTAGGAATTTATCCAAGGGATACAGGAGTGCTGATGCATAGGGGCACTTGTACCCCAATGTTTATAGCGGCACTTTCAACAACAGCCAAAGTATGGAAAGAGCCTAAATGTCCATCAACTAATGAATGGATAAAGAAGTTGTGGTTTATATATACAATGGAATACTACTTGGCAATGAGAAAGAATGAAATATGGCCTTTTGTAGCAATGTGGATGGAACTGGAGAGTGTGATGCTAAGTGAAATAAGCCATACAGAGAAAGACAGATACCATATGTTTTCACTCTTATGTGGATCCTGAGAAACTTAACAGAAGACCATGGGGGAGGGGAAGGGAAAAAAAAGTTAGAGAGGGAGAGAGCCAAAACATAAGAGACTCTTAAAAACTGAGAATAAACTGAGGGTTGATGCGGGGTGGGAAGGAGAGGAGGGTGGGTGATGGGAATTGAGGAGGGAACCTGTTGGGATGAGCACTGGGTGTTGTATGGAAACCAATTTGACAATAAACTTCGTATTAAAAAAAAGAATGGAAAACTTTAAAAATATTAGTAACATCTAGTGATGATGAGGCCATGCAAAAACAAGTGCTTTCCTACTGTTGGTAGGAGTGAATCTGTCACATATTATCAGTAATTACTTTTAAGTTCCAGTTAAAATGTGAATATAGTTTGTCCCATTATTCCATTAGAAGTATAACGTATAAAGAGTATCCTTTCTTTCTTTCCTACCTCCCTCCTCTTTCCCCTTCATCCCTTTCTGTTAACAATATATTAAAAAAAAATTTTTTTAATGTTTATTCGTCTTTGAGAGAGAGAGAGGGAGGGAGGGAGAGAGGGAGGGGTAGAGAGAGAAGGAGACACACAATCTGAAGCAGGCTCCAGGCTCTGAGCTATCAGCACAGAGCCTGACACAGGGCATGAACCCAGGAACCGTGAGATCATGACCTGAGCTGAAGTCGGAAGCTTAACCAACTGAGCCACCCAGGCACCCCAACAATATATCTTTTTTTAAAGAAACATGCATTTAACATGGTTTAATTAAATGTCCTTCTGCAGTAGAAGGTTTTATGGCTGAATCTGTTAGTGTTCTAAAACAGTCATGGCCTTGTCTACATAACCCAAACAACCTTGCAATTAGCTTGAGACCACATGACTATTTCTGGTGTATGAATATAAGCAAAAGGGAAGATATGTGGATGCAGTTGGGAGAGGTGTGACTTCTCCCATCCTTCTCTTCCTCTGCTATGTGGGCGTTGGAGGGCCTGTGTCCCAGATGGCATAGTTACAATACAGAGGAAGACTGCCCCACCCATGCCAGATTTACATCATTAAGAAATAAACATTTATTGTGTTGTGTATCTGAGCTTTGTTATGATAGATGTTTTGTCATTTTTGGTCTAAAGTCTTCAACTGATCGGATGAACTCCACCCACAAATTCAAGAGTAATTGCATTTACTTAAAGTCAACTGATTGTTGATGTTAACACATCTACAAAATACCTTCACAGCAACACCCTGTTTAGTGTTTGATTAAACAGCTGGGTATTATAGCCTATCCAAGTTGACACCTAAAATTAACCATAACATAGCTCCATGTGTACTGACTTAGAAAAACATTAGGCTGTTAAGTAGAAAGAGAAAATTGTCAAGGAACTGAACAGAATTTGAGGCAGATATTTAGGGTTGGCTGTTCAAGGTCTATTCTAACTTTTGTGTTTAGCATGACTCTGTGCACTTATGAGACTGAAGGAAGAAACTGTATTTCCCAAGATCATGTGAATCTTGGGTGCCTGATGTGGCCAAGGTTCTCGTGGGCTGACACGAGATAAGGAAGAACAAGCTGAGACACAGCTGTATGTGGAAAGGTCTGATCTCTAATAAGGGATGCTGGGACATTTGGCTCTTCTGGGGCAGCTCTGGTATAGTACCAGGTGTCGAGTCCCAGTGCTCTGGCTGCCCAATTGTGTAGTCTCAGGAGTAGGTTTTCTGCTAGAATAGTCTGTGGTGTAGATGAGCCTTTCTCCTGGCTCCTTTTATTTTGGACTGCCTATAATGCAAATTTGTCTCTGGCTTTGCCAGAAACTCTGTATGGTACTTAATGTTCTCTAATAAATCCCTTTCTGCTTAAACCAGCTATATTTGATACTGTTTTCAGTTACTGAGAACCTTAGCCAATAGTGTATGATCTATTACTGTAAAAAGAAATAGACATTTCTGTTTAATTTTCAGTATAAAGATACATAAAATTTTAGATATGTCTAAGTAAACATTAAACAAATGGGAAATATAGAGATCAGCATGGCGTGGAAGAGGGAGGGAAATTTATTTCTGTATCAAGCGGAGTCCAAACCAGTCAGGAAAATTTCAAACCGCTCAAGGCTGGAGCTGCCACTACCTTTAGGACTCACTGTGATTTATTATTAAGTTTTCTTTTGAGTTGGGCTTTCTAATACTTGCAAAAATAAATTCTATAACTTTATAATGATAAATTGTGTAGTGTACACCCATATTCAAAATATTAGAAAGTTATGTCAAACGCACCTAATCTATATGCAATTAATATAAAAATAATTGAATAAATTTAGTTAAGTTACTTTTGACATGCTATAGGAATCCAAAGTTCATTTTCCACTAAATGTCACAACTTTAATCAAAACAATATGTCTGTGCTGAAATGAAAAGATACTTTTAAGTAACTGATCTTTATTGCTTTAATTTTACATTTGTTATATTTGATTCTCTATATCAGATTTGTTATCAATTATTTGGTTAATGTAATCCAGTATCTACTTAAATATTTTTAAAACACTGAAAGAGTATCGTAATGAGATTAAAGAAATAGTTGCTGAATGGGACCCTGTCCTCATTGTCTCCCGAATGCAAGCCTGCTGTGGACAATTCATTTTTCATTTGCTCAGCACCACATCTGCTACCCTACTTAGATGGTCTCCAGGAGTAGAATGGCAGCTGCTGAGGTCTTGCATACTCCAGGTTCTCCCTGGGTTCTTTTGGAGTTTTTTTTTTTTTTTTTTTTTTTCCCACGTTGAGGAATGTGCTTCTGATTAATTCTATGTCTGGGGATTTTTGACAAAGGAAGGAAAGAAAGTAGAGGTCAGTTCTCCACTGCGGGGGAAGCAGTGAGGTTCTTACCAAGTTCATCATCAACATGAGATAATGAGGTTGATGTGCAGGAACAGATAAGAGATGGTGAGTGAGAGTCCTGGCAGCATATTTGGTTACCTGAACCTGATTGCTTAATATACAACTGAAATCAGAGTTTCAGTCACTTGCTGCCAGAAGAGACAAGAAGTAATGGAATCTCCTACATAGCTTTATTTTTCTTGAGATGAGTTTGGCAGGAAACAAAATTGCTTACCCTGCAGGGTTTAGTAATGGACTATCCAGCAGCACTGAATTGGGATAGTGGTGGTTTAAAGTGCTGAGTGCTATCTGGAGACAAATTATCCACAGGTTGGTGAGAAGATGGTCTATACTCAAGGGAAGTAAACATGCTACCCAAGTGTCATCAGTCCCTAAATGGACTCTTCACCCCAGACACCCATTCTGGCACTCCCAGACTCTCTAGTTAAGACTATTACTCTCCCTTCTCACTGTTGCCCCCAGTAATTTTCCATGCCCTTCTCCTATCCCCATTCTTATCTGGTTTGGGGGAACAAAATCCCTCTTAAAGCAATGAGGAGTTGCATGACCATGAACAGCGTTATTCTACCCAGGTCCAAAGTTCCTAGTGTATAAAATGGAAGAGGTTGTCAAGGTCACTTTTATTATTCTTTTTAAGCTGAAAATATGATTTGGTGGATTATAAGGTAGAAAGAATGCTTTGGAATGGGAGATACTTTTCAAAAAAAATAGGTAAATTTCTGGTTCTTTGTTCCTCCTTGCTTGACAGACAGCTGCATCTTCTGGTGCAGTGCCAGCCACATCCCTGAGACATGATGATGAAGGTTGGAGTAAAAGGATTTGTCATATTGGGCACCTGATTACCAAGTCTGCTTTTAACTCTGGCCAAGTGGATATTGTTGCCATCAATGACCCCTTCAATGACCTCAGGTACATGGTCTATATGCTGCAGTATGATTTTGCCCACAGAAAATTCCATGGGTCAGTCAAGGGTGAGAATGGGACACTTGCCATCAATGGAAACCCTATCTCCACCTTCCAGGAGCAAGATCCTGCCAACATCAAATGGAGTGATGCTGGTGCTGAGTATGTTGTGGAGTCCACTTGGGTCTTCACTACCCTGGAGAAAGCTGGGGCTCTCTTGAAAGGTGGGACCAAGAGGGTCATCATCTCTTCACCTTCTGATGATGCCTCCATGTTTGTGATGGGTGTGAACTATAAGAAGTATGACAACTCCCTCAAGATTTTCAACAATGCCTCCTGCACACCGACTGCTTGGCTACTTTAGCCAAGGTCATCCATGACAACTTGGCATCATGGAGAAATTCATGACTCCAGTCCATGCCATCACTGATACCAAGAAGGTCAGAGAGGCCTCTTTGGGAAGCTGTGGTGTAATGGCCAAGGGGCTGCCTAGAACATCATCCTGGCTTCTACTGGTGCTGCCAAGGCTATAGGCAAGGCCATCTCTGAGCTAAATAGGAAGCTCATCTGCATGGTCTTCTGTGTCCCCACCTCCAATGTGTCCATCATGGATCTGACCTACTTCCTGAAGACAGCTGTCAAATATGATGACATCAAGAAGGTGGTGAAACAGGAATTGGAGGGTCCTCTTAAGGGCATCTTGGCTACACTGTGGACTAGTTTGTCTCCCATGACTTTAACAGGAACACCCACTCTTCTATTTCGATGCTAGGGTTGGCACTGCTCTCAATGGCCACTCTGTCAAGCTCATTTCCTGGTATAACAATGATTTGGCTGTAGAAACTAGGTTGTGGACCTTATGGGTTAACATGGCCTCCAAGGAGTCAGAGACCCTGGGACCAGCTGAGGGCTGAGAACAAAAGAAAGAGAGAGGCCCTCAGCTTCCGGGGAGTCCTTACCCCAGCTCATCCTCCAACACACTGAGAATCTCCCAACCTCCACAGTTTCCATCCCAGACACCTTGAAGAAGGGGAGGGCTCGGGGAACCCTACTTTGTCATGTACCATCAATAAAGTATAGTGTACTATAAAAAAAGGTAAATTCCTATAAAACATAAATTTTAACATATGCCTTAAAGTAAATCAGGAAGGGGGATTAGTGGAGTCAGAACAACTTAACTTGGGGTTAAGAAATAACCAAATTCCAGGAGCAGCAAGGAAATAAATGTGGTTGCAGTGACATGTATGGGCCAGGACTGTGAGAGATGAGAGATGGGCTTCTCTGTCCTGATGTTTCCAACAGGGCCAAGAGATTTGTTATACACATAACAAAAACAAAAAGACAAAAAAAAAATACTCATACCTAAAAGAACCTCTTTATTGAGAAGGTTCCAATTATACAACTTTTAGAATCAGAATGCCTCAATGTGATGAATTACCCAATTACATAAACTCCCAATTATGCAGATAGATCTACATTTTGTGACAATATTTGACCAATTTGGAAAATAACAGAAAAATAACACATTTTTTTTGTGTGTGTAAGTATTTGAAGAGTTTAGAAAACACAGAGAAAAAATTAGAACCTCTCTCTCATCCATAAATAATTATTGTGACACAAAAATAGATGGACCATGAAGAAATTTGGAGAAGGAAGTTTTTAAGAGAAAATAAAGATCTATAATCCATCTGTAAAGAGCATCAGAAGGGGGTTGTGTGAAATAGAGTGAAAACATTATAAATTGGAAGGTAACTTGACTTGTTTTTAGCCCTACATTATAATTATTTGAGAATAATAGTCATATATTTATCACTTGAGTCACATATTTTCTACCTGATTAAAATACACTAAATTTTTCATACTTAGTAATTTTTTCTCCTTATTGGTGACAAAAGTGCAGAATCTGCGGTGTATTTTCATATTGACATCGGAGACTAGCAATCTGGATAGGTGAAGGAAATCCTGATGAATCCAGGAGAGATGAAGCACCAAATTGAAAGGTAATGCATACAGGCATTTATCCTGCCCTTCCCTATTAACAGATTCTGATTTTGTTCAGTAATTCAGGTGAGTGGCAATGTACTCAGGGTAGGTGGATCCCTTCTTGGGTTCCATGGGCTGAATCATGGTTAGATTAACCGAGGCAGGGTAGTCCTTTGCCCATGAGTGATTAAGGGGTGGGAATGGGGCATATGACCCAGTTCTGACTCATGACTTAGAAGAAAGTGTTTGCTGGGGAATTCTGGGAAAGATTTTTCTTTCTGATAAAAACAGACACAAGTAGGAAGAGATACCTTCCCATTTCATTTCTGCCTTTGCGTGTTGTCAAATGAAGAGATGATGTTTGGTACCATGGCAGCCATCCTATGTTCATGAAGAGACAGGTAAAAATATCTCAGAGAATATAACCCAGAGCCCTGACACTGGAGGCCTCATTATTTAACTAACCTTGAAAACCTGTAACTTCGATCTTCTTGTTATTTGAAATAGTTACCTCATCTAAGGTTTTTTTGTTATTTGCAGGCAAAACTATAGACCTAATCCTGTTAATGTGTGTTCACTATGGACTCAAACAGTACTGAATTTGAATCGAGGCTTTATCAGTTAATATCTGTATGACCTTTATAGATCATTCTTAACTCTTCTGACCCTCAGTTTTCTTATCTCTGAAATGGGGATAATACTGGAGTCCAACTCCCTGGATTGTTGAGAGGATTAAATGACATACTGCATTTAGAGCAGTCAGTTAAATGCTGGCTGCATGGTGAACACACATGCAGAAGTTACCATATTTTTAAAAAAGTTTATTTATTTATTTATTTTGAGAGAGAGTGAGAAAGGGCGGGAAAAGGGCAGAGAGAGAGAGGGAGAGAGAATTCCAAGCAGGTTCCTCACTATCAGTGTGGAGCCTGATGTGGGGCTCGAGCCCCTGAACCATGAGATCATGACCTGAGCCAAAATCCAGAGTCTGATGCTTAACCCACTGAGCCACATGGTGACCCCAGAAGTTAACTTTTTGTTTGGTTACTATTAAGACGCTTGTGACTGTAACACAGGCAGCTCTGGAAGGCTCTATCAAAGCAAGTTAGAGAAAAGTAAGCACTTTCTTCCATCTTGCTTGCCCCTGATTGGCACTATTCTGTTCACAAAATGGCCCTTTCATTCCCTCCTTAACTGTTGCAGAAGAGTCCAGAACAAGGAGGACTCAGAGACACTTGTGCATTGGAGGAACTGGGGCTAGCTTTGTAGAAAATTGTGCATATTGAGATGTGTTATTAAAATGGAGATTGCAGGTGGTTCTGGAGTTAAGCAAGATATGAGGGCATCTGGAAGTAAGCAGGAGGTTAAGTCTGAGAGAGGACCAAAAAAAATTGACTTAGAAGAACATTTCAGGAACTCACTGAAGACTAAGGAAATCAAAGTAATATTTGGCAGTTGGGGAAGACAGAAGAGGGCACTTCCACGTTATGTAACTACCAAAATTGTTGAGTTTTAGTAGCTGCTTCTCTCCTCCTTGCTTTCATTTTTTGTATTCAGTCCCAGGTAAGTAATAAGGATTGAAATGGTACAAGGAGGACAATTTACAAACAGTTCTTTCTTTCATCTCTATGCCACTGAAATCATTTGTTTGCTTGTTTTTGTTTTTATTTTGCTTTTCTGTCAACTCTTGAAATAATATTGACTTGAATGGAGCCTCTTGGTTTGAAAAGCTTATATGGCCAAACCTACTGCAAGGAAGCCAAGAGAGTGAGAAAGTACAAGCTGGAGGTCTTCTGCTCCAAAGTGGGACTTAGTGACTCTGAAAGCCATGATGCGACAGGGGATTACCTCAGCACCTGCCTCCTGTCTGCATCATTTCCTCTGCCCTGAAGGTTGTGTAGGAGTTAAGGGGAAGCAGCAGTGTGACTGAACAATCTCTAGCAATCTGATATGGAGTCTCATGATTTTAGTACTTCACTATGACAAAATCTAGCTTCAGAGTTTCCCAGACATCGAAGTTACCTTCTGATTGCATAAGAATCACCTGATGTGGTTGCCAACAGATTTTATGGAAGGTCTAGTGCAGAACACTTGTATGGGGTCCAGGAATCTGCAATTTTCAACAAGCAGCTTTGGTGATTCTAATACAGGTGGCCTAGGAACTACATTTTTTAAAAACAAGCTGTAAATACCAGGCCTGCCTTCAAAATGCCTTTCTCTTCCTTTCAACACTCAAGATATACAGCGATAAGAGATGCTACTTTTGAATAAATACTGCAAAACTCTCTTTAAAAATTAAACTTAACTGGGCAATGTTCTGAAATTAGAACTTTGCCTTGTTAGGCTGGGCTACTATCAGAAGGAACATACCTCTCCTGGGAAAAGCCAACACCACTGAGAAATCCAAGGACCAACTAATGCTGCCTCCTCAACCGTCAACCCCTCCCTCACTCAAGGGAAGAGCCCTTTTTCTTTTCTTTTTAAGTAGACTTCACACCCGACCCTGAGATCAAGACCTGAACTGAGATTGAGTCTGACACTTAACCAATTGAGCCACCCAGGTGGGCTGTTTTTGATGTCAACAGGAACTGTGCCTGAAAGCAAAACAAGTGGGGACGATGTGAGCCAATGGCGTCAGAGAAGTCACATTCAGACACATTTAATAGATTAATGAATGAATGAAATTTTATAATATGTTCAGAGACAGGTAAAACTTTAGTGATATGGTGAAGGAACAGATCCATGATTTCCCCCTGTATTGGGAGGACCCAGCTATAGACATGAAGTTGGAGGCAGTCTGGCTGATTGGTACTCAGTAGTGTGGTTGTAAAAGAGGAGGAAGGGGGCACCTGTGTGGCTCAGTCCGTTAAGCATCTGACTTTGGCTCAGGTCATGATCTCAAGGTTCGTGGGTTCAAGACCCATGTCAGGCTCTGGGCTGACAGCTCAGAGCCCGGAGCCTGTGTCTCCCTCTCTCTCTGCCCTTTGCCTGTTCATGCTCTGTTTCTCTCTCAAAAATAAACAAACATTAAAACATTAAAAAAAAAAAAAAGGGGGGGGGAGGCAGGCAGGAGAAAAGGAGGAGAGGCTTCCACTCTAAATCATTGGTGACAATCTTTGTCACCATGCATGCCTGCACAGGAAGCTTTCTCCCACAAATTTCATCAGACATGTGACAAAATGAGTTAAATGGGTGTCAGAAGAGATATTTTAACTTTTTCTGTTTTTTTTTTTTTACATGAACTCATTTTACTGGTGTTAAGAATTCTCTTTCCAAAAAGAATGTAAGTAAGCATACACCTGAAAAATTTCCTTACTATTTCAGAGATTCATGGCCCTCGTGCCACTCATCTGGAGACTCCTGTGGAGCATGTCTTCTCTAGAATATATATTGAAGATCCTAGAAATGGAATTCAGGGGTAGGCTATTCCAATACAAATGAGATTTTGGCTGAGTATAACATTGACTTCATCATAGCCTCTTTCTGGAGTCAACTGTTTGGTCCAAGTCCTGGCTCTCCCCTGCCTCTCCCCACATCTCCTCACCCCACCCCTGCTGTAGCACAAGAGGCAGCCTACCAGCCCCCCTTTGACACAGGTCCATATTTCTAAAACACAGATATGGTTCCACACATGTAAGGAATGAAAGAATGAATGTGTAAAGTCCTCACCTGACACATAAAGGTTTCCTGATATTATTATTTTATTCCTTAATGAATGAGGCAAACGTGGGCCACTTATCCAGTCAGTCTTGCTATAAAGTTTACAGTTATCACTTAAATTCTTATTCTTTCATACATACTTTATTTTTTCAAATAGAATAAAGTCTCCATGAGGATATATATATTTCTTATTTTAGAGAGAGAGAGTGCATGAGGAGGGGAGAGGGAGAGAAAGAGGGAGGGTGAGACAGAGAGAGAGAGGGAGAGAATCTTAAGCAGGCTCCATGCTCAGCGTGGAGCCCAACATGGGGCTCAATCCCACAACCCTGGGATCAGGACCTGAGCCAAAATCAAGAGTTGAACACTCAACCGACTGAGCCACCCAGGTGCCCCAATGAGGACTGATTTTAATGTTTTAGATCCTGTGTCTCATACAGAATGGATACTTCATAAAAATATGTAGAAAAAAATGAATGTGCGGAATGAATTTTACTAGGCCTAAGTGTCCTCTCATCCTTCCCTTCCTTTACACTTCATTGCCACTGCTTTCATTTAGAACCTTGTTCTTCCTTATCAGCACTCTCAAAGTAGCCATGGCCTATTAAAGCATTTCTGAAACCTGCTACTGTTAGAATCATTTGGGGGGATTTTGACTACATATTTCTAGCCCCTTTGAGATGGATAGAATTAGTGGCTCTGAAGTGATAGTACTGAGGGAAGTGGAATATTTTCAAAAGTTTCTCAGGTGATTCTTAAATAATGCTAATTTTTGAAACTACTTGTTCTGTATTAAAGAGTTTAAATTGGGTTGCCTGAGTGACTCAGTTGCTTGAGCATCTGACTCCTGATTTCAGCTCAGGTCATGATCCCAGCATTCTGGGACTGAGCCCCAGGTCAGACTCTGTGCTGAGTATGGAGCCTGCTTAAGATTCTTTGTCTCTCCCTCTGCCCCTCTCCCTACTCTTTCTCTCTTTCTTCCTCTTTCTAAAAAAAAAAAAAAAATTCTAAATTGCTTCATCCTTTCATGAAAGGCCCTTTAACCTTTCATTCACTTGTCTGTACTTTCCCAAGCACTGCCTACCTCTCCCCATATGTATCCTATAGCCCAACTATACAAAACACCTATCCTATTTCCTAGTGCCCCATTCTGAGTGTACTTCTGAGCTCTGGAGGAAGAGGTCAGTTTTTTGTTTGTTTTTATTAAAGTCAGATGCTAAAAACTATTTTATTTTCCAGATTCATGCCCCCTTAAAGCTCTCCAACAAAATCTTAGTTTATTTGGTTCGTTGGCAGAACAAAGATGATGTTTATACCCTGAAGCAAATGAGCTATTTTTTTTTTCAATCTGAGATTTAATTTATATATGATAAAATTCAACTCTCTTGAAAGATAAAATTCAGTGATTTTGAGTATATTCACAAATATTTGCAACTATTATCATTATCTAATTCCAGAACATTTTTATCACCCTACAAAGGAACTTCCTTCACATTACAAATCATTCTGCATTCTTCATCACCCATCTTCAAAGTCTCTGGCAGTCATCCCCTTTTTTTATTTCTATGGATTTGCTATTCTGGACATTTTGTATGAATGGGATCATATATTACGTGGCCTTCTTGTGTCTGGCTTCTTTCACTTAGTATAATGTTTTCATGGGTCATCCATGTTGTAGCATTATCAACATTTTGTTCCCTTCAATAAGTAAATAAGATTCAATTAAATGAGAATACCACATTTTGTGTATTCATTCATTTATTGATGGACATTGGGTTGTTTTTACCTTTTTGCCATGTGAAAAATCTTGTTATAAACATCATGTACAAGTTTTTGTGTGAATATATTTTTGATTCTCTTCGGTATATATCTTGGAGTGGAATTGCTGGGCCATATGGTCACTCTATGGTTAAATTTCTGAGGAATTGTCAAACTATTTTCCAAGGCAACCATACTATTTTACATTACCACCAATGTATGCAGGTTCCAATTTCTTCACATCCAGTGGAAACCTGTTATTTTCTATCTTTTTTTTTTTAATTATAGCCATCTTAGCAGATGTGAAATGGTACTTCATTATGGCTCTTATTTGTATTTCTCTAATGATTAATGACATTGAACATCTCTTCATGTGCTTATTGGCCATTTGTAAATCTTTGGAAAATGTCTATTCAAATCCTTTGCTAATTTTTAAATTGAGTTATCTGTCTTTTTATTATTGAGTTGCAAGAGTTAGTTACATATTCTGAATACACATCCCCAATCAGATATATGATTTTCAAATATTCTCTTGAATTCTGTGAATTATCTTTTTATTTTTTCACTTGTGTCCTCTGAAGTACAAAATATTTTAATTTTGATGAAACCCAATTTATATTTCTTCTGTTGTTTGTGCTTTTGGTGTCATACTAAGAAACTATAAAGATTTTACATGTTTTCTTCTGAGATTTTTTACAGTTTCAGCTCCTATGTTTACTCTTTGATTAACTCATTTTGAGTTAATTTTTGTACATATGTGAGGTAGGAGTTATTCATTTTTTTGCATGTGGCCAGTGTATCAGTTCCATGTGTTGAAAAGACTATTATTTCCCCATAGAATTGTCTAGGCATCCTTGTTGAAAACCAACTGGCCATAAATGTGAGGATTTATTTGCATACTCAATTCTATTTCATTGGTCTATATAGTTGGCCTTATACCAGTACTACACTGCCTTCATTATGACAATTTTGTAGTAAGTTTTGAAACCTTGAAGTGTGAGTCCTCCAACTTTGTTCTTTCTTAAGAAAAAAAATTTGGCTATTATGAGTCATTGCATTTTCATATGGATTTTACTATAATCTTCTCAGTTTCTGCAAATAAAGCAGCTGGGAGTTTTATAGGGATTGCACTGACTCTGTAGACAAATTTGATGAGTATTGCCATTTTAATAATGCTGTCTTTTCATGAACATGGGATATCTTTCCATTTATTTATTTAGATCATCTTTATTTCAGTAATGTTTTTTAGTTTCTAGTGTATAATTTTATACATTTTCTGTTAAATTTATTCTTAAATATTTTATTCTTTTTGATACCACTTTAAATGGAATTGTTTTCTGAATTTCATTTGTGAATTGTTTATTATTAGTGTATAGGAAAACAATTGATTTTTGGATTTGACTTATACTGCAACATTACTGAACTCATTTATTAGTAGATTCCTTAGGATTGTCTATATATAAGATCATGCCATCTGTGAAACATGAGCTTTTAATTTACATAGGATTTTGGTTAACATGGCCTCTGTATCATTTATTGTTTTATCCTGATCAAACTGGTTAACTTTCATGAGGATAATTTTCTTCATCTGTAAAATGACAATAATAATCCCCAAATGCAGAGTTGCTGTGAAGAATATATATGTTGACACTGTTCAAATAACCTTTAGTTCAATGATTTAATACATAAATCATGAGAATTGGCCCTTCATAGCTAAGAGTGGAGGAATCCTTTTGCAAATCATTTTCTCAATCCCATTCAGTTTTGGGGTATTTTTGTTAGAAATGGTGCTGAGAAAGAATATATTAAGAGATGTCCATTCTTTTAGGGTGACTGGAACAACAGGAGTTGAAGCTTCAAAGATAGATTGAAATAGATAGATATATTGAAATTCTGTTTAAATATCCTGCTAGATAGGATGAACATTATTCTATGGGAACAAAAAAACTACCAAAGGGTTTTTATTGGGGAATAGTAAAATCAATGTAGAGCATATACTGAAAGAGTGAGAAATTAGGAATAAGGGGCAAAGGTAAGTTGTAAGAGATTGGTAAATAATTGTTGAAAACCTTAACTAAGGCAATACCCTGAAAGATGTTTATAGTATGTTTAGTATGTTTTAGTTGAAGGGCTTCTAGGATTCTTTTGGATTACCAACCATTATTGGAAAGAGGGATTATAAGAGAAGAATGGGGAAATGTTTCTTTTTTGGAAATGTTTAAGATAACTGCAGAGTACTCAAGCAGATATGCTAATGGGATGACAGAGAATTAATCTGATTTCTAGCAGAGAGTTGAGAATTCTATATGCAAAGTCTTAAAATTTGCCTTCTATGCCAACTTCTGGTCTTCACTTCTGTCCCTGCTTAGCATCTTTCCATGGCTTATAATTATCATAACTTCCTTGTAATTAAACCCAAGCCTCATTTCTTTTTTCTGTCTCTTTCCTTCCCTCCCTCTCTCTTTAGCTGTCCTGCAAAACAAAACCTCTACCCTAGTAAAACTTAACCTTAGTAAAACCTAACTCTGCATTCTTCACATCTACACCTTAGACCTTCCTCTCCCCATAACTTTTCTTCTCCTCTGCCATCTGAACTGAACAACTAAGACACCTATGGTTTTGGTAATTTACTTGCTGTTTTCTTTGTTGGATCTCCTGTTTCTTGGCTCATAAATATTCTTCTTTCTTGATTTAAAGTAGCATAAAAAGTAAATTTTAAAATCTTTGTGAGAAAATGACTATTTTACAACCACGCTATTTTGAGTTGGTTTAGAATTATAGACTTGGTTTAGAATTATAGACTGAAAATCAGTGTCCCTCAGAATTTTGAAGGATTGAAGGCATTTTAGAATCTGGGATTACAATTGAAAAACCTGACATCATTTTGATACTTATTTCACTGTTTATGACTTGTGGTTCTGCATTGAAAAGCTACTGAAGTTCACTTGAAGATCTTGGGATTGTCTCTCTATTCCTTATCTTCTGAAATTTCACAATGATATGTGGATCTTTTAAAATTTATTCTCTTGGGCACTTGTTGGGTTTTTTCAAACTGGAAACCCATATCCAACAGTTTTGGGAAATTATCCTGTATTACTGATATGACAGTATCTTTCCTTCCATTTTCACATTTTTCTTTTCCTAAAATTCCTATCATACAGAGGAAAGACTCAAATGATCTACTAATTCTTTTTATCTTTTCTCCTATTGCCTTTTTATTATAATGTCTGAAAGATTATTTTGACTTTATATTCCATTTATTTAACTGATTTTTTCCATATGATTAATTTGTATTTTTGACTATTTCTCATTTTATTTTTATGTTTTAAATGTTAATTTATTTTGAGATGGGGGGAAGGGCAGAGAGGGAGAGAGAATCACAAGCAGGATCCCAATGCAGGGCTCGATCTCACTGTGAGATCATGACCTAAGCCAAAATCAAGACTATGACACTTAACCGACTGAGCCACCCAGACACCCCTCATTTTAAATGTTCTTTCATGTTTTAAAAAACTAATAGCATCTTGTTCTTTTTCATGGGTGTAATACTTTTCTAATCTTTCCACGTATGTCAATTAGATTTTAAAAGTGATTCTGTTTCCGATTCTGTGTCTCCCTCTCTCTCTGCCCCTCCCCCGTTC
>NW_026057579.1:11493837-11598837 GCF_023721935.1 Panthera uncia
GCCCCTCCCCCGTTCATGCTCTGTCTCTCTCTGTCCCAAAAATAAATAAAAAAAAAACGTTGAAAAAAAAAAATTAAAAAAAAAAAATAAATAAAAGTGATTGATTATTTTTCTCTCTGTTATCTATAATTTCCAATTTGTTTTTCTATTGATTTTGTCTCTGACATTCATAGTGAGTCTGTCCCCATTTTGTTTGTCCTGTATGATATTTATAAAATACCAGATTTCACATTTTAAAAAAATCAGTGATTTTGGCTTCTTTATTTATAAAATACCAGATTTCACATTTTAAAAAAATCAGTGATTTTGGCTTCTTTGGGAAAAAAAGAAAAAAGAAAAATCTGGTCATGCTACAGCCATGTTTTTTTTCCTGGTGAGTGGAGACTGTCCATTTTAAATATAATATACAGTCTACTGGTTTCCTGTTTTATTCATTTATCCATCAGGTCTGATAGTCATTTAGGTAAACCACTTTGTCCAGGCTCCTCTGTCACCCTCATGTCTGCAGTCCACTCAGAAATCCCTTGACTTATACTTCTGGACACATGGCTTATCTTTGAAGATATAATATTTGCTCTGTTTTTCTTTCATAAAATCCTTTGCTATTATCAAATACTTTTGTAATGTCATTGTTCTTTCAACAAAATAGAGAGAACAAGTTTTATGACCACTGAAATCCAACAAAGACAGGTTATTATTTGATATGCTCCAAAGACACTCATTAGCATAGATAATTTAGAGTGTTATATTTCATAAATCTATTCTTGTACAAATTAAAGAAAATTTAAAGCTTTAAATTTCTCATGTATCATTTTGTGAGGTTTGAGTCAATTAACACTTTCTAAAGATAGGGTTCTCTTTTTTATATGTAGATATTGTGACTTAATTAAATGTTGACAACTTGGTTTTTATTTATAATATGATAGATTTTTTCTTTAGTTTTTTGAAATAAAAGGATTGCTGTAATTCAGTGAATGCCCATGATAGTTAAATAAAACAATATGTCATATCTTATGGGAAGACCACTTGGCTGGAAGCCATAGGAGCCAGATTTCAGTTCATTGACTCGTCATTCAACCACACATATTTGTTGAGCACCCAATATATGTTAAGCACTCTTCGAGGTGGTGTAAGCAACCAGCCAGCCAAATAATCAAGGTTCTGTTTTCAGGGAGCTTATAACATAGTGGGGAGAAAATAGGTAGTAAACTCTACAAACAAATATGTTAACTTCATGGCTTTGGGAAAATTATTTTATATTTCTGAGACTCAGTCTCTCTATGTATAAAATTAGATTGTTGACCTCTAATATCTATAAGTTAATATTCTGCTTTAGATTTCAATTTGTTTTTATTTCTCTAGCAAGGAGTCTGGATGTTGCATAAGAGTAACATAAAAGTGGAAAAAATAACCTCTTCTTGTGGTTTGAGAAGGTATCTTGGGAAGAAGAGTCTCACATTGATATTTAAATTGTCTGAGACTGTGATGGAAATAGCGTTGTATTTCTCTAGGAATATTCTATGTTTAAAAAATGTAAGACAGAAATATTTCATGCTCATTTTAAAAAGTAACCATGTGCCATTCATTTAACCATTCAATACATACATTTTAGCATTTATTATGTGCTGGGCATTGGCAGTAAGGTATAATAAAAGACAAATCTTCTGCTCTCATGAAAGATACATTTTTAGATAGGAAGATTTCTCCATAATCATAAACAAGTAAATAACACTTCAGGTAGTGGTAAGTGCTATAAAGACACATAACACAGGGCAGAAGATTAGAGAGCGACAGAGGAAGGGAGGAGTCTACTTAATACAAGGTAACAGGAAAGACCTCTTTGAGGAGCTAATTGCAAGAATGCCTATATATATACATATATATATATACATATATATACGTGTATATACACGTATATATATGTGTGTATATATATGTATATATATATACATATATATATGAGATGACCAACAAAATTTAAATTGTTGATAAATGACAAATAATTTCTCAGTATAAGTGTGTCCCATGCAATATTGTAGACATAATTTGAGTATCAAATTTATTGTTTATCTGAAATTTTAATTTAACCAGGTATCTTGCATTTTTATTTCCTAATCTGGCAACCTTATATTTGAGCCAAGACCTCAATAGTGAGAAAACTATCTACATATTGGATCTAGAGAGATAGATTTCAAGATTTAAAAAATAGCAAGTGTGAAGCCTTGCCATAGGGATGAATGTGACTGCTCAAGACATAGCAGGAGAGCCAACGTGGCTGCATTGGGTTGAGGGAAGAGAAATGGCAAATCTGTGTTGGAATATCATGGAGGTTCATTCAACCATTGTAATTGATTTGGATTTTACTTGATGGAAAGTCATTAGAAAGTTTTGGGTGTGGAACGGTGTGATGTAATTTAAATTTAAAGAGACCACTTCGGCTGCCATATGAACAGACCATGGAAGGACAAGAGATGAAGCAGGAAGGGTTTGTGGGGAACAGGTGAAACAGACCATGCCAGAGATGATGGTTTGGAACACAGCATTAGTAGTGGGGAGGGTGCACAGAGGTCTGAATAAGGTTCTATTTTATTTTGTTTTATTTTTAAATATTTATTTATCTGAGAGAGAGAGGGAGAGCAAGCGCATCGGGGAAGAGGAGAGAGACAGAGGGAGACAGTGAATCCCAAGCACCCTCCTCGGCTTCAGCCCGAAGCCTGCTATGGGGCTTGAACTGATGAACTGTGAGATCATGAACAGAGTAGAGATCAAGACTCATCCTGAGCCACCCAGGTATCTCATGAATTGGGGTCTATTTTAAAGGAAGAACTGCAGGACTTGCTGGTGAGTTGTGGGGTATGTGAGAAAGAGGACTCAGGGTTGCTTTCTTCATCTTTGGCCTGAGCAATGGGATAAGTGATCCAAAGCAAGTTTCATGACAACTATAGGGAAGCAAATTATATTTGTGTAAGCAGTTGTTTATTGAAACACACACACACACACACACACACACACACACACACCTTGCACTTGCCAGGGTTATCAATTTCAAGTTACTGCGTCATCATCATCATCATCATCATCATCATCATCATCATCATTTTTGTTTGTTTATTATACCAGACAACATTACTAGCTCATTATACCTATTACTCAGTTAATTACCATAACAACACTATGATGTAGGTACTGTTATTATAATCATTCTCACAATACAGGGGCTTCTGGGTGGCTCAGTCGGTTAAGCGTTCAACTTGGGCTCAGGTCATGATCTCACAGTTTGTGAGTTCGAGCCCCGCTTCGGACTCTGTGCTGACAGCTCAGAACCTGGAGCCTGCTTTGGATTCTGTGACTCCCTCTCTCTTTGCCCCTCCCCCACTCATGCTCTGTCTCTCTCTCTCTCTCAAAAAATAAATAATAAACATTAAAAATATCATTCTCATATGAAAAATAAGGAAAATGAAGCCCACAGAAATTGAAGAACTTGCTCTAAGTCACACGGCTAGTAAAAGGCAAAGTATGGCTCTGAAGGCAACCTGGCAGTCCCCAAAACACTAAACAACTAAGTTTTGCAAAAACAAAGAAAAGAAAAAAATGGTGGTTTGGATCATTGTGATCTAAAAAAGAATATTCATTCAACTTTTACGCTTCTATTCAAAGATTCAGAGAACAAGTTTTTTAATTTAATGAGAAAATTCATGAAACAAACTTTACTAAGTGACAAAAAGGTTTGGCAAATTTAAAGATAGGGACTTTATTCTTGGATAGGAAGACTGAAATTATAGTCATTTAAAAAAATTATTTTATAGTGCATTCCCTTCAAAACCACACACACAACACGTGTATACATACATACATACACATATATATATGTGTATGTATGTATATGTATAATTATGTGTTATTAGTATTATTTCAACAAATCATAAAACAGATAAGCCACAATCTAACTTTACCAAGAATATAAGGGGAAAGCACAAATATAAAACACAGGAAAGAAATAAAGGCATCCTGAGAAATGATAGAAATTAGGAAATTCATAAGAGACTACTTTTTTCCTCCAAAATCTATTCCAAATATATCTGAAAATTCTGTTGATATGGAAAGCTTACCAAGACATGTGTTTAATAATGGAAACAAGGTGAGAAACTGGAAAATATAATATTTTTTGTGTATAAAAAGGTAGAAAATAAGATCGTATATTCATATTCACTTTTATCTCTGTAAAGAAACTCTGAAAGAATATACCAGACACTCATGAAAGTTGTACCTGGGTGAGGGATGGTGACGGTAGGAAGACTTTCCACTATACTGCTTTTATATTGAATAATATGACTGTATTACCAATTCAAATATTTAAAAAATAACATTAACATGCCATATTTTGGAAACTGAAAGGCAATTACCTCTGTGGTGAAAAAGGCATGCTTTGAGCACTGACCATACAAAATCTGATTAGTTTCACTACAAAGCTGCTTTGGTTGGGTAGCATATGGTTTTGATCAAATAAATCTCTGGATGATTTTTATAAGTCTTTCATCACCTATTGATTATGAAAAAAAGAAATCCTTCTGACATCATAGTCTATGTTTGGTCCAATTTCACATTACTAACTTGATTTCCTTTCTCGGAGTCTCTGAAGCAATTTGCTTCCATGCCTGAGCAGGATTTCAGTTCAGAGATAAAACAGAAAGATTATTAACTAAATATGGTGCATTATTTATTTTGTTCTGCTTCTTATTCTCCAAATCTAGTTTTGTGTTCAATTTATTTAAAAAAAGAAATATAAATATTTCTAGGCTTAATGCTTCAAACACTGGATTTTGAGATGATGTCGCATATTTAATCATATTTTCTACTTTATAATAGTCTGTGAAATAAGTTTGAATAGGTTTTAACAAACCTGATCATATTGCTCTCTTCCAGGGATATTATATTTTACATAATTCTCTCTGTAATTCTGGTATCTGGATCAGTGTCTATAATTTATTCAGGACAATTTCCCTTTCATACATTTTTATTAACAATATATTTTTAGTGTTGATCCCCTCATTTTAGTTTGTCAATACTTTATTTAGCTGACTTTGGGGATTATATAGTTTGCCCTATTTAATTTTGCTTTTATTATCCATTCCATAAAAGCTGATAATTTGGGAGATTATTATTTTTATTTTTAATCTCTTGGTATGTTTTTTTTTCACTTTTTATTTTATTTTATTTAAATTCAAGTTAGTTAACACATAATGTGGTATTAGCTTCAGGAGTAGAATTTAGTGATTTATCATTTACATATAACACCCAGTACTCATCCTAACAAGTATCCTCCTTAATGCCCATCACCCATTTACCCCCTCCCCCCACCCACCTCCCCTCCAGCAACCCCTCAGTTTATTCTCTGCTTTTAAGAATCTCTTATGGGGGCGCCTGGGTGGCGCAGTCGGTTAAGCGTCCGACTTCAGCCAGGTCACGATCTCGCGGTCCGTGAGTTCGAGCCCCGCTTCGGGCTCTGTGCTGACAGCTCGGAGCCTGGAGCCTGCTTCCGATTCTGTGTCTCCCTCTCTCTCTGCCCCTCCCCCGTTCATGCTCTGTCTCTCTCTGTCCCAAAAATAAATAAAAAAAAAACGTTGAAAAAAAAAATTAAAAAAAAAAAAAAAAAGAATCTCTTATGGGTTACTTCCCTCTCTGTTTTTGTCTTATTTTATTTTTCATTCCTTTCCCCTATGTTCATCTGTTTTGTTTCTTAAATTCCCCATATCTCTTGCAAAGTTAAGCATCACTAGTAGAGTTGTGTCACCCTGTAAATAAGTTGTTATTATGCTTCAACACTTCTTTCTTATAGGGCTTCTTTTTCCTCAACTCCACATTTCCAACATGCTAGCTTATAATGCTTCTAAATTTCATGTGGGGGTAACACACTCACTACCTGAAAGCTGATAGCATTTGGGAGGCATGGGGAAAAACTCTATGTAGGTGATTAAATTGACGAAGAGAACTATTTCCATTAAGAAAGTGAGTTCTACAGTTAACTTCAAATACTGATAGCATCATTAAGTCATCTCTGTTTAACATGAGGAATAACCTAAAAATTGTTTTTAGATGTTATAACATAAAATGCCTTTATGAGACTTCTCTTTGCTAAAGAAAATACAGGATCTCAGTGGTTTTTATCTTGAAGAGATACTATGAGAATTATGAAGAAATAAGGTTTTGCTAACTATGATTTTCTGAGAAATCTGTCTCTATTGAAAGAAAATGTGATGAGGTCACTTAAGGACATACTTAGGGTGTTCGGATTCAGACTATAGAATTGCCATAAGAGAGACAGATATAAAGCATGGTGTGGGTATTAGAGTCATCTTTGCTATACTGGAGAAGAAGGATGTCAGGAGAGGTTTTGGAGAAGGATGTGGAGGTGTTTGCCAGGCGTAGAAGCTGTGAATGGCAAGGAGTGCATACAGAGGAAAGCACTGTACATGAAAACATGGAAGGGTGAGACGCTCTGGTATTCGGGGCAAATGGATGGAAATATGATGAGATGCTGGTGAGAATAAATGAAGGCAAAGGGATCCAGCCATACAAGGGACAAAGCAAAGGGGTCTCTGTAACTCATTTTAAAGATTTTTTTAAAAGTATTTTTTCTAACCATATTTTTGGTAAGTAAAAATAATAGTAAATCTGCATAAACTCTAACCTTGGTTGGGATTTACACTGTCTTAAAGAAACAAGTAATTGGGTAATTGAGTCTACAGTGTAGACAGTGAAAAGTATAGATGTGCCAATTGAAAGATTATCTCTATTTCAATGTCTACTTTCTTACCTTTCATTCACTCTTCCAACAGTAATTTGGCTCTTCTATTATATTATCACGATAATTTAGGTCACTGTTACAGACTGAATATGTGTGTCCCTCTAAGCTCATCTGTTGAAATCCTAACCTCCAATGTGATGGTATTAGGAAATGGGCTTTTGGGAGGTCATTAGATCATGAATCAGATTAGAATAATTTATTGGCATTTCTACTCAGATATTTATCACTTCAGGCTCAACAAGATCAGGCATGAAGCCATCATCTTCCTTCCCATATCTATTTTTCTTGTTTGTTTTTCCTGTAAACATTATGTCTATCCACTCAGGTGTTTAAGCCTAAAATCTGCATGCCACTTAAGATTGCTTTTCTTATACTCCATAGCTGTGCCTATTGTTTGCCCCTCCTAAATGTGTATCCGGTGTATTTTTCTCTTTCCATTCCTGCCATTAGCCAAGTCCAGGCCACTAAAAATTCTTGCCAGGCATATTGCCATATCCAGCCACAGTGCCCACAGTGAGTTTTAAAAATGCAACTTAATCACAGGTGTTTTGTAGATAACACCTTTCAGTGGTTCCACATTTTCACTACTTGCACTTCATCCTAAAAATACCTATCAAACATATTGCAATTGCTAATTTCATTGAGAATTTACCCTACTAGGCTATAAATGATCGTTGAGAGACAGCATCTTGTGAACAATGGTCATGATGGACATACTCCAGTTTATTAGTCAATGTATATATATTAAACCTACTATATTCCCTCAGTTGTATACAGAGGACTAGAAACTACAATCTCTACTCTTTCCAATTTTATTCTCTGGCTGGGAGGAACACAACTCGTAAGGCATAAATTAAACAAAAACCATTCAAAAACAAACTATGTTACACTGCTTGTTAAGCCAAGGGATGAGAGAGAAATCTAAGCTAAAATATTTGAAGAAGTATCACCAGAGGTGGGATTGGAATTAAGTATTAGAAAATAAGTAAACTTTGAGAACATGAAGGAAGAATAGAATCTATTTCACAAAAGGGGAATAATGTATGAAAATTAAAAACAAAAAAAATTAAAACAAACCTTTTTTTTAGGATAAACATAACAGTAAGCTTACATGAAATTTAACCCTGATTGGGATCTTATACTGCCTTAGAGAAACAAGATAAAATTTATTGGTAAATTCCCCCCCCCCGCCTTTGTAATATTATTTTTAACTTGGTTACTTGTGGTGGTTAGGGGAGCTGATGAAACCAATGTCTTTGTTTTGATCTCTGTGTAGGTTGCATTAGTTCTATGGGCCAACATTATGCCTCCCTCATACTGAGCCTACTCTGTTATAGAGGCACACCATTCCTCAGAGGTAAAGTATTGGGTGCTGAGAAGACACAGGCAGATAGGTTGGTTGAGTGTTCATGTTTCCCATAACTATACAGAGGCATCATTATGTTCTGTCCTGTGAGAGACAATTAAGATCCTATGGTTGAACCCTTCTGTAGTCAAAAACTACAAGTCAGGAAAAGGTCCACTTACTTTTCTTTGTGAGATATCATGTGCTAGTAGATGACTGGACTGAATTATGTCTTTCCCTACCCCCAATTCATATTGAAATACTAACCCCCAATACTTGAGAATGTTAACTCTATTTGGAAACAGGGTCTATAAATAGGTGATTAAGGTAAAATGAGGTCATTTGGGTGGGTCTTAATCCAATATGACTGGTATCCTTATAAGAAGAGGAAATTTGGACACAGACAGGAACAGAGGAAATACTATCGAAGACAAAAAAATAAGGTGGCCATCTACAAGGCAAGGGGAGAGGCCTCAAAAGAAATGAACCCTGCCGACCCATTGATCTCTGACTTCCAGCCTCTAGGATTATAAGAAACTACCTTTCTGTTGTTTACACTGCACAATCTGTGGTATTTTGTTATGGCACCCCTAGAACACTGGCACAGTGATGAAGAGTAGAAGTTTATGTTTCAAAGTAAATCTGTAATTAATAGTTAGGATAATGCTCTTGATACATGTATTTGAAATCATAATCTTTAACTTTAAAATGAAGCATATTGGTTTTAGTTGGAAGAAATAAAACAAAGTGTGATTTTTAATACTAATTTACAGTTTCAAATACATTTTCAGATGCTACTTTACTGTAAGGACTGTCAATACAGTAAAATATAGCCTAATGTAAGGAATGTGATGTGGTCTTGTGTGTAGGCATATGTTATTGCATATTCTGGTACAATCTAGAATTCACTTTAAAATTAGAAATCAGAAGAATGTTGCTTGAAATGGATATAAGCCATGGATGATAAAGTTATCTTATGATACCCAAGGATGTTAAATTGATTGTGTAGTAATGTGAAAGTGGCAACCCTATATTTATGGGTGGAAAAGTCATTTTTTATTTAAACCGCCTATTTCCTCTTCCTTGTCTATTTTTTTAAGTCCCGTTTGCTGAAATTTCTCATTCTTCATCTCAATTTGAGCCACATATTGTGAGGTTACACAAAAATTCACTGGGCCAATTTGGAGATATCCAAATGTGAAAGGGCATTTTTCAGGTCGAGGAAGATTTTGAAGCAAATTAACTTTAAGATTTTTGATCATTCAAAATGGTTTGGCCTTTTGTTTAAGTAATGCTTTTACTGGACTTAAAATACTTGGATTAGAAAGAACAAATACGTAGCCTTTTGAAAGAGATGCCTTGATCATGGGGATGGACACTGGCTCATGCATGGAGCTGCCGTAGGGGACTCCCCAATGTTTCTCCTGTGGAGACGTGTACTGGCAACTGTGGGACACTTTCCCCAGAGAGATGGCAGCTCAGATGTCCTTCCTGGGGCAGTCACCTGAAGCAGCTCAGTTCTTCCCCCTGTAGCTCACTTGGGTCTTTCTAAAGTTTGTTCAATATCCTCCAGTTTCACTTATGACAATGGTTCTCAGTTACAATTTCCAATGTACCGCACAGGACAGTTTCGTTGATTTATCCTGTGGAGATCAAGGCATGTAGACACACACACACACACACACACACACACACACACACACACACACTCAGGGCCACAGCATTTAGAATCATCAGGGTGTCTACATCAAAGGTTGCGGTCTAAGCATTTCCCTGTGAAACAGGGAACAAGTAGCCAGATGCTGAATGGATGAAGTGGAGTTGAGGTGAGAGAAGCATTTCCCAAACAGTTTCCAAGTAACAGTTGTCCGGAGGGTACTGGCATTAAGCTTGATGCAATTTGCATATTTACATTTATAGACGTTAATGCAAGATCTCTTTCTCTCTTTTGCTTTTTCACTTGCTTTCACTTTCTCCAAAAATGTATTGTGCACTTAAATTGGTAAATAATTGTGAAAATATAGAGTATAGGGTAGAAAATATAACTATTTCTGCATATGTATTCCTATTTCTCTATCTCTATTATTATATTTGTAATATATATTATAATATATAGTATATATTTGTAATATACTGTAATATATATTATCTATTGTAATATATATTACATATATATTTTATATATTTGTAATATAATTTGCCTCATTATATATATATATATATATTCTGATTTTTAAGAATATATTATGAGCATTTTGCCATTTTATTAAAGAACTAGATATTTAATGACATGATTTTTTTTTACCATTTTTAACTATTAAATAATTGTTGCAGTTTTATTTTGTTTTGTTTTGCTATTATAATTAAGTGTGAGTAGTACAACTGTTGTAACAATGTCATTACGTGCCTGGGAAATTCAGTGTTTAAACAATGACTGGCAGGTGCCCAGATATGACTACACAGGAACTTCGTCTGTGGTAAGACAGCTCTGAGGCATGACTTCAACTTCAAGGTTTCCCTGAGGGATTAGCTGCAGCTTGCTTGAAGCTTTACCTACAACTACACCCTTGCTTTGCTTCCTCTCTTTTCCCCTTCCTTCTTCTTCCACCGGCTTACCGCCTTCCCCTGGGAACACTTCTTTTAATAAATCACTTGGAAAAAAGCTTTGCCTTGTGCTCTGCTTATGAAGAAATTGACCTAAGACACCTTTTAATAAATCTATGATTATTCTCATAAGATATTGTCTTAGAATTATTACTTTATGGGATACATACCTTTCTAAAGTTTTTGACAAATACTGCTAATTTGCTATGTAGAAAAGTTGTATAAAATTAAATTCCTATCACCATGCATGCATGCTTCTTCCGTTGCATCCTTTGGAAGATGATCAATTATAATTTGAATAAATCTCTGTCTTGTTGGTAAGCAAAGAATAGTTCATTGTTATAATTATTGGGGGGCTGTTTTGTGAGCAGTTTCTGAAAAGGATTTAGTCAAACTGTTTTGTAACTGCATATAGGTACAGTATCCTGCTTTGACATTAGTCAGAGTAGAAAGCCCTGGGCCAGCTCCCTTTCCCACAATAGTTTCACCCTCTGTGGAGGCCGCGGTGGGCCTCTAGTGGCCCTATTTGCTTTCAGGGAAGATCCTGATTCCTACCATATATTATAGAACTTGGAGTAGATAGACACTTGATTGACCTGGACCCATGAGGTTCTCTTTCTTGTGAATATAAAACTGAGAGTTAAAGCCAGAAAATCTAAAAAGGGAGAGACTACAAAAATGTAGGGAGAGGGACTATGCTTATAGCAGCACCCTAAAAAGGAGGTCAGTTAACACAAACAGAATAGAACAGAATACTGGGCTTAAAAATGGCCTGACTTATGCTGATATATGGGAATCTGATAATTAAACAAGTTGGTGTTGCAGAACAGAGAGTAAAGAGCCATTCCAGAAATGACATTAGGAAAACTGTTCATCCATATGGAAAAATGAAAATGGATCTCTACCTCATATATACAAAAACCAGATCCTGTTGGGACAAGGACTTCCATGAGAAAGGTGAAATTGTACACATTTTAGAAAAGAACTTGAGAGGAGGAGCTTATCCTTGGGGTATAAGAAGGATTTCTAAATAAAACACAAATAATCCTTATCACAGAAGAGCTGAGTACAGACTGAGAGATATGACTGCATTCACATTAACAACCTCTGTCCTTCAAAAGCAACCATCACGAAGAGAAAAAGAAAGCCACAAATGTGGAGAAGCTATTTGATAAACATTATAGTAAAGAGACTGTGAGTATCCATATTGTATAAAAATATCTATAAATCAACAAAAGGAAGCAACATAAGAGAAAAAAAAATGAGCAATAGACACATATAGACACTTGGTAGTGGGGAAATATGCATGGACTGCAAACATGAAATCATATTCAACCTCATTTGTAAACAGGAAACGGCAAATTAAGCATTGTGAAATAACATTTCACCTATCAGAATGGCTATAATTTATAAATCTGATAGTACTAAATAATTGATAAGTATATTGAGCAATGGGAACTTTCATGAGCTGAATTTTGAAGTGTATATTGGAACAGACTCTTTGAAAAACTATTTGAAATTATCTTTTAAATTTAACATTTCCATACCAAAGACCACAAAAATTCCACTCTAGGTACATATACCTTACAGAAACTTGCATGTTATACCTGGAGACACATGTAGGATCATCCTGAGAAGAATTTTTGTGTAACAAAAAACTAGAAGCAGCACAAATGTTGGATGCGTAATTGTTTTATAGTATTATAAAAGGGAAAGTATTATAGAGGGAAAGTGATGATATCAAGGACACACAAGGATCCTCAAAGTTAATGATAATGGATAGTTTCATAATTAGGGTGGTTGCTTCATAGGTTTTATTTTATTATTATTTCTGAAACTATACAAAACACTATGTATACTAGTATACACACATCCATATTCACAGGTATAATACATTTTATAATAAAACGATGAACTTGGAATGTGGCAAACAATGGTGGATATAAACAGATGCTACAAGGATACTGCTGCTACTCAGAGAATTAAATATGGGTAAGAGTTGTCAGCTGAGTACCGGTTTAGGGATCTTTGTTTCACAGTTACAGAAATGAACTAAAAACTAGTAATATTGTTTTAAAAAGCCAATTTACTGAGAATATGTGAGATTATGGACATGAGATTATGGAGTGAGATTATGGAAATTGTTCACTCATTCTTTGAATAATGAATAACATTTTGAAAAAACCCATATATGTTAGTTACTATTCTAGATGAGGTGGTTAGAGCATTAAACTACAGACAAAATATTGGCTCTCTTGGACACTTCAATCAAGGTGGGGTGGGGGAAGATTTACAATAAAAAAATAAACTAAAAGACTATAATATGTCAAGGGCCGATAGCTATCATGAAAAAAAAAATAGATCCAGATGATTTCAGTTTTTGGCCACAAAGTAAATAGCCTTCTCAATAAAAAAAACTACAAAACTGAACAAAATATTCAATGTAACTATTTTCAAACATTGAACAAAAGATAATGTAGGAGGACTATGATCCTTTAGAAAAGGCAAACACACAACATAAGAGCCCAGTGACTGACCAAGATTTCCCTGGATTTTCAGCTAGGGCACTTTGCTATTGTAGAACAAGGAGTTGGACCCCAAGCAGAGGAGTGGGCTGAATTTCTGTGTTGAGGAAACAGAGGTTCAAAATTCCATGCTGCCTAAATAGTTGAAGTTTGTGGGGCAGCATACTAGAGAAGAGACAGCTGACCAGAAAGAGAACCCCGACATCTGTGTGGGAGTCGGTCATATATAATTGGCCAAGGATTGAGCTGCACACATCCAGAGAAGTATTTATAAGGTCTAGCAGAGATTGCCTGCTGAAAGACTGAGACCTGAAAGAGGTCAGCTGATATTAAAGGTTCTGCAGTTCTGGAAGACATTGGAGTTACAACCCCATCAGAGTAGAGAGGCCTTGCTGGGCAGCTGCAACTGTCACTGTTAGAGACCTCACAATGACCACGTTTTGGATATTTTATGGATATTATCACATCTATGGTAAAGGACATACCACAGTTCTAAATTCAAAACCAAAAGAAATCTGCCACAACAGATCATAGGAGTAACTCTGACAGAACCAACATCATCCCATAGTAATTTGATTTCTTGCCAGAACAAAGTCAACACCATCTACAGGGTGAAGCCATAATTCAGACTTCCTACAATCTCTTGTCCACAATCTAATGCATACAATATACACTACCAGACCTGAGAAGAAATAGGGATATATCACCCATAGTCCAGAAAAATAAAGTCAATCAAACCTAAATCTAAGAACTAGCAGACAAAGATTTTTAAAAAGATATTATGTACATCTTCAAGGACTTGAAAAAATGTGGTTATACTAAATGACCAGGTGGGGAATCTCAGAAGTAAGAATTCTAAAACTATAAAAATTGAAAAGTTTAGAACTAAAAGTGCAATATCTGAAAAGAAATTTTCAGATTGCATAGGAAAACAACGTTGAGTTTGAGGATTGATCATTAAAAATTATCCAATGTAGGGGTGCCTGGGTGGCTCAGTCAGTTGAGCGTCCGAGTTTGGCTCAGGTCACGATCTCACAGTTTGTTGGTTCGAGCCCCGCATCAGTCTCTGTGCTGACAGCTCAGAGCCTGGAGCCTGCTTCAGATTCTGTCTCCTTCTCTCTCTGCCCCTCCCCCACTCACGCTTTGTCTCACTCTTTTCCTCAAAAATAAATAAATGTAAAAACAAAAGTTAAAAAAAATTATCCAATGTAAAGACAAGAGAGAAAGATGAATAAAATAAAGAACAGATCCTCAGTGACACATAGAATATTAATGACTGGTCAAATATATATGCAATTCAATCAGAAGGAGAAGAAATAAAATAGAGCAGAAAAAAGTTAGAGAAACAACGGCCAAAAATTTCTCAAATGGGATGAAGGATATAAATTTAACATTTATGAGGCTCAGCAACCTTCGGTCAGAGAGAGACAAAAAAAGCCACACCTCTAAATATATTTAAACTACTGGAAACCAAAGATAAAAAGAAAATCTTTACAGGAAAGAAAGAAAATACAGTATAAAGAGGTATACCTAACAGGCCAATGGAGGAAATGAAACAAAATATCAAAAAATATTTGATGATTAATCCTGAAAGCAGTCAGAGAGAAAATGACCCGTTACTTACAAAATGATGGCAAACTTCTCATCAGAAGCCATGAAGCTCATACTCCGTGGGGTGATATCTTTAAAGTGATGAGGAAACAAACAAACAAACAAACAAAACTTGTCAATTGAGATGCTATGTCCACCAAAAATATTCTTCAAGAATAAAAACAAACAAGGGTGACTCAGTAGGTTAAGCATCCGACTTCAGCTCAGGTCATGATCTTGTGGTTTATGAGTTCAAGCGCCGTGTTGGGCTCTGTGCTGTCAGCTCAGAGCCTGGAGCCAGATTTAGGTTCTGTGTCTCCCTCTCTCTCTCTGCGCCTCCCCCACTCACGCTCTGTCTGTCCATCTCCCTCTCTCAAAAATAAATATGTTAAAAAAAAATTAAAAAAAAAGAATAAAAACAAATGAAAGAATTTTCAGATAGATAAAAATTTCAGATAGAGAATTCATTTCTAGCTGACCTGCACTACAAGATATGCTAAGGTTAAGTTCTTTATACTTGAAGAAAATGAGATCAAATGGAAACTCTAATTTATATGACAGAATGGAAGGTATCATCCATGCTAAATATGTGAATGAACATACAGTCCTACATGTTTTCTTTTATTTGCTCATTTTTTAAAAAAGACATATGACAGTTCTAAGCAAAACTTATAGTACTGTGTTGTGGCATTCATAAAATCTGTAGTTATGCATGTAATACCTATGACAAAAACATAAAGTTAGGGAGTAAATGGGGCCACAGTGCTATAAAGATATCATGTTTTATATAACGTAGGACAATGTAGTAGATCAGGATAAATAAATGGAGCATACTGTAATTCCTAGAACAACTAACAAAGAATAAAAAAGAAAAGAAAGAAAATACAATATAAAGAGGTATAGCTAACAGGCCAATGGAAGAATTGAAACAGAATGTGGAAAGATATTTGATTAATCCCAAAGGAGTCAGGAAAAAGAAATGGAGAAACACAAAACATACTGAAGTAAAAATAAAACAAATGACAATGGAGAGCCAAACTCAATCGTACAAAAACATTAAACAAAAATGGCCCCAAACCTCCAATTTAAAGTCACAGATAATCACATTTGGGTAAAACTATTTCTATGTTATCTACAAGAGAGACAGTGCTGTTTAAAGCAAAACCTCAAACAGCTCCATTTATTGTGTTGTTCAGTCTCTGCTTTCAAAATACTGCCTTAAAATATAAATCATCTCCATCTACTTTTAGCTGTTAATGATGGCATCAAAAGTTATGCCTCTAACTCCATCCTCTCTCTGTGCTATGATTATCCCATGATTGTGCCTAGATGAAAATATACTAGATGAAACATACCTAGGGGCTGACTTAATCATTCTCCCCACCAAACGAATTCCCTCTCCATTTCCCTTTTTCCATTCATGGAATTTTTATTCATTTATTTATGCAAATTGCCTAGTTCAAAATGTTCGATTAAAGTGAATTTAGATTCCATCATTCTTTCCATCACTAAATCACACTGCATTTTCTTTTTCAAAATGTCTCTTTCTACTGCCACCCCATTTAGGTCATCATTATCTCATGTATTTTTTTTAGAGTGGCCACAAAGTGTTTAAGCAGAAATGATAGATGTTATCTGTGTATGCTTCTCCAATTTATGCACACATTTTGGTTTTTACTCATGTTATTCTTGACTTCTTCTATGTTAATGGATGGAAGTCATTAAAACAGCCCTGGATGGCTGTTCTTAGGTATTAAATAGATTTCTGTTGAATTTCAAGCTTAGGGATTTTGTAGTCCATATGCTAGAACCATAAAAATACCATCAAAAGAGACAAGGTTTCCATATGAGGTATTACAGCAGCTGGGTGAAGCACAGAAATTAAAAAAAAAAACAAAAACAAAATGCAGGGAAGGTAGGAATAACAGATTGACATACTCCATCACCCATCCCCTAAGCCCCAGCAGCCTAGCATGGAGGGACACAATTTCCCTGTGGAAGGAGACTGAAGTGAGCACTGACTAAGAGAGGATCTGCCCCAGAGTGGCTCCCTGGGGTCTCCCAGGAATCCAGGCCCCCAGCTCACCATGGTGCCTGTCAGCTCTAATGGTACCAGGCAGCTCCTGTAATCTCAGGTGGCTTCTGTAGCACTAGGCTTCCAGTGGGCTTCTGGGAACCCAGCTCTCTCCCTCCCCACACCCCAGTTTGCCCTGGCACCTGCTGGCCCCAGGAGCCCTGGGTAGATCCCATGGCCCTCAGACTCCCTGTCAGCTCCCACAAACCCAGGCTCCTGCCTGGGCCCAGCAAAGGAACCTGAGATGAAACAGAAGGAAAACTATACAATTCAACATTATTATTTAAAATTAATTTTAATGAATTAGAATTGGTTTTAACAATAAATTAATAATTTAATATGTTGTATTTTCAAGTCCTTTCTGAAAACTAATGACATTCTTAATTATGATTTCTTACTCTTTAACAGTAGCTTTGGCCCTATTTATTCTGGTTTCTACTTTCTGAGATCAGAGTATGCTTTATGTGCTCACTTATTTGAACACAGTTATACTGGTACTTTTAAGGAACTCTCAGACACATGGTCTTCAGTTGCAGAGCTTCTAGACTTTAAAAAAGAATCTTTATCCACTATACATCCTGAGCTTTACTATAGAGAACTTGAGGAAGTTCTATCTTTCTACAAGACACTTTACAAAAGTTTGCAGTGTTTGTTCTCCTCCTCCTCCCCTACCCCTCTTCCTCCTTTTTCTTCTTTCTCTTTGTAATTCCAGCAATGCATTTTATTTTCAAAGGACTATTTTTGCCTGCCCTGTCTCTGGCTCTAGATTGAAAAAAGTTGTCCTAATTGCTGCCAAAATCATTGGGCCTAACGATTTTTTCTAGGCAGTACAGCAAACGTGCCCCTTGGATTAAAACGCAGGTTTGCATCTTGACCCATGTAAACCACATGCACGACGTGAATACAGCAAAAAAAGGAAAGAGGGGACAAGTACCTTCTGACACTCTGGGGATTCAATAGTGCTCTTACCATCAAGGACTTTGGAAACTTGTCTATGGATATGTGGTCTGCATTTTCTTGAATAATTTTGTTGCGTTCCCCTAGTATATAGTAGTAATATTTGACAATAATCCAGCCCATTACAGCTATGATAAGGGGAACTGAGGAAGGCACTGTGTGCTTGTTACCTCCAGGGTTTCATCCAGTGAGCAGCCCACCCTGAAGAGGCTTCTAGAACCAATGAGAGCCTGAATGAGAAGGAGGAACTCTGGATACAGAGCCAGGGTCTGATTTGTTTCAGTTTTCAACTAACAGTAGGGCATGGTCCATGTAAAGAGAGTCTTTGTGGGTCTGTCTCTTCAATAAATATGGCTGAGAATAGCTTTCCCTCTTCCATAGGAACTCCAGGTCACCGGTATACATTTTGACCTCACAGAACTCCCACAGACATGCCAGAGTTCTTTCTGTTCCCTTCCAACTAGGTTTCAATCCCAAGTGACGAGTTCTCCTGTGCAAAATCAGCAGGGCTGTAAACAGGGCTGGAGCTAGAGATTAACATGAGAGGAGAGGGCTTGGAGAGACAATGAGAGAAGAAATAAGATTAAAAGTCAACACCCCATGCAACAAAGCAAAGAGCCCAGAGCAAAGGGCCTAAGTCTCAGCTCCCTCCACTTCTGGATCGCACCATTGGGCCAGTTCCTGCATTCTGGCTGCCAAGCACTTTATGGCAGAGCAGCTCTTCCTGAAGAGAAATCTGTGCATTTAGGAACGAGTCTTTGAACCATAATATATGCTTTTCTTGAGTTATGTTATTACGTTTATGTAACAGGGAACTGAGTGCCATTAATTCACTCCTGGATAGGAGAGTTATTAATACAGAATGTGATTGTGGTCTTTTATTTATGACCACTTTTCTTTTAACTCTGCACTAGAATTAACTCAGCACTGCATTTCAGGTATTGATTTGGAATCTTAAAGTTTAATTTATTACCTTAATCGGAATCTAGGGTATTTAGACAGCATTTGCCTTTTCCCTGTGGAATGTCACTCTGTGGCTGTCCTCTGGCATCTCTCTTCTTTTTCTTTTCTTGCCTTTCTTTGGGTGTTTAACAGCTCCCTCAGGGCATTGCCAATTATTTATGACATACTTCTCCTTGTAAGATCTAGTTGGAAAACCTGTTCCTATGGCAACTGCTGTTTTCAAACAGGATGGTTCCAACTTCAAAACAATATCATCAAATATGCAACAGCACATATATCTTTTAATGGCAAGCGTATTCTAATGATTTGTACAACCAAATCTGAAAATCTGAACACTTGGAAAAAAAAGATGAAATGCATGGAAAGCCCATCTTATTGAGTGGGCGATGAAGTGATTACCTGGAGAAAACTTCTGGGGATTAGTTTGACTTGGCATTATTTAGGGAAGTCTGGTGAGAGGACCATAGGCTTTGAAATTATGTTGAGCAGAGACCTGTGACCTTCATGAGCTAAAATTATCAGAGATGGACCAAATCTGGGTTTTGACATCTCTCTCTTTTTAGTACATAAAAAAAAAAAAAAATTGAAACCCCTACTGAAATCAGTTCAAAGCACAGTCACTGGCAAAACAGCACCAAATACTGTATTTTATAACCAGAGTATTTATTAGCTTATTACTCATAGTTTGTTTTCTTTGTATCACTGTTTATTCATTCTTAGTGCCAAGGAAATGAAGGGCAATGGTACCACTGAGTGATACTCCTTACAGAGAGCTTTGTTAATCAGGTTACTAAGGCAAGATCACTCTGTACCCTTAACTGTTATTTTTTCTTTTGTTTGTTGAGAGATAGTCATTTTCTCTCACCACATTCAAATCCAAATTTTGCTGGTTACCATGGCAATATTTTTGAAGTCAGTATCACTGTAATGTTTTATCATGACCTATTATGATATAGCTTGGATTTGTTGTAGAATTCGTTTGTCCATCAATCACACTGGAACATTCTGAGGGAGGGAGGAGTTGAGGGAGGAAGAGACAGAGATAGAGAAAGGGAGAGAGAGAGAGAGAGAGAGACAGAGAGAGAGAGAGAGACAGAGAGAGAGAGAGACAGAGAGAGAGAGAGAGACAGAGAGAGAGAGAGAGACAGAGAGAGAGAGAGAGAGAGACAGAGAGAGACAGAGAGAGAGAGACAGAGAGAGAGAGAGAGAGACACAGAGAGAGAATCCCAGAGAATTATTGTATAAGAATGTAAAATTGAGGGCCCCTCGGTGGCTCAGTTGGTTGAGCATCCGCCTCTTGATTTTGGATCAGGTCGTGATTCCAGGGTTGTGGGATCAAGGTCCACATCAGGCTCCACGCTGGAGCCTGCTTAAGATTCTCTCTCTCTGTCTCCCTCTGCCCTCTCCCCTGCTTGCACGCTCTCTCTCTCTCTCTCTCAAAAAAAAAAAAAAAAAAAAAAATTAAAAATGAGCCTATATAACTTCAGAGTAGCATGTAGTGTTGAGGAGGACAAATTATTCTTTTAATCTTCATTCAGTTGTAATGCAGTATAAATCCAGGCACAAATTATTAATTAGGTCCATTGTAAGAATATGCTTGTTACTTGATTTTAAGCCAAGAGACTACCCAAGATACGTATAAATAGGAAAAAATCAGAATGTTCAAATTAAAGCAGTGTTAGAGTCCCTGCTGAGCCGTTCAATTTTAGAGACTTTGGCTTGCTCACTCCAGGATCTGATTCATGATTGGAGGCTTTTCCTTTAATGTACATCATTTCCGAGTGAGGCCTACCAGCATGCGGGCCTCTGGGAGATCGATGGTACAAACTGGAAAGCTATAACCACAAGAAGATTTTGATCCCTGGTCAAAAGTCAGTGTCCATGTTTAGAATAGAAGGAGCCTGATTATATATGATCAGAATAATATTTATCTTGCCCTGATTCTATAATTTTCACTATCAATCACCTCTTTGTGTTTCACACAGTTCCTTACCAACCTTAAGACTAACACATCATTTGTAATAATTGTAAAACCTAAGAAATTGAATAATTACAGCATTTTGTAGTTGGGATATTCATCAACCATGTAGTGCTATGTATTTTCAATGAGGGCAATATTGGTTCTTGGAGGGTAATAAGAAAATCTTAACATTTTTATGTATAAAACACAGATATACATGTATTAGATAAGCCGGTATACTAAAATATGATGAGACAGTGACGATTTTTAAAAATATCTAAAAAAGACTCCTTAGGGGAATAAGTAATGAAAAAGAAATAGTTGAGAAGCACTAATCTAGTGCAAGTCCCAGGTAGATGAATTGACCTGACTAATTTCCAGAGATGGTGCAAATATAGCTCTTGGTTTGAAATCTCTTGACTGCCTCACAAAATTTCTACATTTATTCAGCAAACACTTATTGTGAGTCTGTGATGTGTTGCAAATTGTTAAGACTGAAGACACAAAAACAAAAATGTCACAGTCCCTAACATCAAGAAGACACTGAAGACTATCTCATGATTATAGAACAATGTGCTAAGGGCCATGACAGCAGTCAAAACAAATATCATACAGATTCCCTGCCCTATCTAATACTATGGAAGAACTAATTAATTTCATATGTTGATTTAACTTAATATGTCTTCATTTCTATGAGTTTGACATTGGTTTCTTATGTGAAATTGTTGTTTTATAAACATGCTATATACTTTATTAGGGTGTAACAGAGAGAACATTAGACTTCGAATAGACCATCTGGACTTGAATCTCTGGCTTTTGTCTTTGGTAGTCATCCAGATAATTTTTGGTTGGCTGTGGACATGCTCATGTATTTGAATTTTGGTTTTCTCATCTATTGGTGTCACATGATTTCTTTGAGCATTAAATCTCACAAAATCTATTCCAACCTAAGAAGACACTTAGGTGTTTCTCTGGCCAACAAAAGTGGGGACATAAATCAGGTGTTTTGTCGTGAACCTTAGGGCCTGACTTTCAGTAAGTAGGAGATTGATTGCTCTGTTTCATCACCTAAATTTCTTTGTCACCTACTTGTGTTCTGTTGCTGAGGCCTAATCCCTAGAGACACATTTTTGAACTCATGGGGTCCATTAGTGGGACTTCAACATGAACATTGCTAACTAAGGTGACGGAGAAAGCCTCTCATGTTAATACTGACTTCTGGTGAGATCTATTGGCAGGAATGTAGTTTGCCCCTGTTGAGTATAGTCAAGTCAATGAGAGCTGGAAGAATAAGAGGGAACTAGGGGTTCACACTTGAGTGATATGTTTAGTAAATGGCTCTCTGGAAGTGGCTGGGGACTCTGGATTTTGCTGAAGCCTTATTGTGTACAAACAAATGACCACCTAAATGAGAACAATCAGAGGTTATTTATTCGGAGTTTTCTACAGCAAAGGAGTCTTTGTATTTGGCAGAAACTCAAAGACAGGCTGGGTAATGGGAAAGCAGTATAGGAAAAATAGGGGGAGAGAGAAGGGGAAGGTGTTAGGTGTGCTCTGAATGAGGGTTTTGGGCATGCGAGTTGGGCTAATTAGAAGCACAGTGTCTATATGATTGTTTTAGAGATCATGTGTGGCTTTCTTTGATTCTGATTTGAGTGGGAGGCAAAAAATAGGTAAGCTGGCAGTCATTAACCAAGTCCTACAATTATTGCAGAAGTTGTGGTTTGGCTTCCTGGACTGGTTGCTGTAGAGATTGTGGGTCAGATTTCTATTGTCATGTATGATTTGGTCATTGTTCATTTGTATACACAATGTCTTAGTTGGTAAGCTGGTATATACATTGCCCTGCTATAGGAAACGCATTAAGCTATCAGTCACTTAAAAATATATATGAATTAAACCTCCACGGGACCCTTTTAAGAAGTAGTTTTGCCAGGCTAAATAAAAGACAGGCCCAGCCTGGGTGTTTCAATAAATCTGGGAATAGCCGTGACACCAATTTCCTGAACTATCTGGAACTTGTACAACTTCCTCACATCTATTTCCCCCAAGATGATTAGAACTAAAACTTTAAAATAAAAAGATCTCATGTACTAATTTCCCACAGCATCCAGTAAAAGAGTGGTTGGGAGGGTTGTATCATTATTTATAGCAGCTCTGGGATGCAGGAAAGTAGATGGAAGGAACTCTTGGGTTCGATTTAAAAGCTGGCTAAAGCAAACGATACAAGAGAAAACCTAGGTACACTGTCGGTGGAAGTGCAGATTGGTGCAGCCACTATAGAAAACAGCATGGAGCATCCTCAAATAATTAAAAGCAGAATTACCATATGATTCAGCAATTCCACTTCTGGGTTCAAAGGAAATAAAATCACTATCTTGAAGAGATAACTGCACCTTCATGTTCACTGCAGCATGACTAACAATAGCCAAGACATGGAAACAACTTAAGGGTCGTCAGTAGATGGACAGAAAAAGAAAATGCGGTATATACATATACCATGGAATATTATTCAGTCATAAAAGATATGGAAATCCTGCCATTGCAACAACATGGATGGACTTGAGGACATTACCCTAAAGAGTAAAATGGCAGATGCCTGGGGAGGGTGCGGGGACAGGGGAAACGGGTGAAGGTGATCAAAGTGTACAAACTTCGAGTTATTAAAAAAAATAGAATAAAAAATAAAATATTATTGAATCCTTGGAGCCAGAGTCCAGAAATTAGGGAAGAGGGAAAAAAAATAGCATTTGTTGAAAACTTAGGTCAAATACTGTGCCAGAACCTAATAAATATCTCATTCAGTCTTCCCAAACAAACTGCCAGGTAAAAAGCACTCCCATTTTACAGATGGGGAAAAGAGATATTGAGACAGTAAATGTTTTGCCAGATTACAGAAATCATAAATAAAGGATCTAGTATTATCACTGTCTACATCAATATGGTATTATTATTCCAGGAGGCTTTTACCAGCAAAATAAAAAACTAGCTGCAAACAACTTCATTATTCATTCCAGAAATTTCCTAAAAGACTCATTAAATCTTCAATAGAAAGTATCAGTGGACTATTTACTCCCTAACATTTTTTGAATCCCTCACCTCAAAATCGTCACCTTGCTGTTTTTACCAAGCCTGAACTATTACGCCAACACCTTTACTCAATTCTAGTCAAGCCTCTCTGCTGAAACAAGACTTCAAAGTCTTGTTGTTCAACAAGGTCTGATTTACTTCAGGATCTACTCAGCAGAGTTAGAAGTCTCTTACTGCAGTAATCAAGAAATTCTACTTCATTTCATCTGGTTAATTTCTTAACACTCATTTAATGTATCTGTGGGGCTACATTGTATATGTTCTCTCCTGTCCATACTTAATAGATACATCCTTTATTGATGCATTTTCTTTGTTCTAACTCCACTGTCTCTGTCACTTGGATCCTCTGAGAAATGCCCACATTGGCATAATAGGCAGGCAAACAGGCATTCACATGCACAGAGTCAAAACCTGCATTTTCAGGTCAGTTTAACTTCAAATACAAAGGTCCCATGACACTGGGGCACCTGGGTGGCTCAGTGGGTTAAACGTCCGACTTTCAGCTCAGGTCATGAACTCATGGCTTTTGAGTTCAAGCCCCACGTCGGGCTCTGTGCTGACAGCTTAGAGCCTGGAGCCTGCTTCAGATTCTGTGTTTCTCTCTCTCTCTGCTTCTCTCTCATTCACGGTCTCTCTCTCAAAAATATATAAATATTAAAAACAAACAATCAAAAAAGTTCCCATGACATTGCTCTCTCCTTTTCCTGATCTATGTGGGTGAAGTTTTAAACAGAAGTGGACTAGAGCTTTTTCTGTTTGGTAATCCATGTGAGAAGATTATTATAAACTATAATATAATCTCTTAGTTTATGTCTGTGATAGGACAAAATGCTACAGTGTAGTGACATCCAAATTGTAAAGCAGTATTAACATACTTCTATTGGGATTATTCCTTCTGGGGACAAAGTAAATGTGTAGACTAGGTAAGCAGAGGAGGAGAAAGAAGGGAGTAGTGAGACTTGATATGTAAAAAGTAGTTGAACGTATAAAGGACATTTGCACACACTCTATGAATAACTTCTTGAGGATCAGATTCTGTAAGGTAGAATGGCAACAAAAGTGAACTCAGGAGGAAAAAAAGTGCTGTAGTTTTTATCCTAACCTTGATATTTTATAAAATAGGGGAAACAGCCCAGTTCTATTGTCTGAAACCTTTATTCTCAGTAATAAAGAGCAAGAAATAGAGGGTAAGGTGTGTGGAAAATAAAAAAAAAAAAAACTATTGACAAATGTGTATGAAAGTCATGAGAATTACCGAATGGTGAATGGTTTTAAAAGGCTAAAGGTGTTTTTTAAGGAAATTAGTGTGTAAACCAAAGTAAAAGTTTCAAAATTTCAATATGTATTATGCTACAGGTGCATATCTTTGCAAAATAAGATAAATTAGACATAGCCTTCAGGCAACAGTGGGTTACTATTTACAAGCAAAACAGAATTTTTGCCTCTCTGGAGGCAACCCTAAAGAGCCGTGGTGAATTAGAACAACTGAATCTGAGTTATTACTAATTCCACGGTGTGCAAGTAGACGTGGGTATTGGAAGTGGTTTGTTTATGCTAAGAAATTAAGGACGTAAAATTATATTTTGAATGGAAGGAAATCAGTGGTAAATATCAGGTAATGAGATTCTAATACCACAACATTTCAAGGTTGTTTTGAAATCCATTGTGGGCAATGCATAATCCAAACGGGAAGACAAGAAATGAGGTGTTAGGAGGCAGGACATTTCCCTTCTCAGTATGTAGCTGAGATGGGGGAGCAGGCTTCTCCAGTATGCAGAGTACTCCCCCCCCCCACCCCCCCCCCCCCCCCCCCCCCCCCCGAGAGTGATGAAACAGGGAGCTGAATAGTAAATGACAATCCAAATGTCAGATGGAATTGCACAGCTTTGAATCCCCTAGTATTTTAATCCTTAAAAATTGCAGGATTCTGAACTCAGAATATGTTACAGCATCAAATTCTCATCTATTCAATTTTTCCTTTCAGCAGGAAATGATGCAGTTTGTTTGGGAAATTAAAGTATTTTTCCTTTGCATTTTCAGCTTGATATTCACATCCAATTTTGAATATCTTGGGTCTTAGGATAACATAAATATTTTTATACTATTGTAATTTTTATTGTAATTAATAGGCAATTTTTGCAGTTCTATGTCCTCTCTCCTTATCCCAGCCCCTTTGCTTTCAAAATCAGTATTGAATGAAAAAGATAAATCGGTAGGCTAAAACATACCTGCTAATAATCAAATAGGAATGATTTTGATGTACTAACTTCGTGATACGATTGGCACTTAATAAGTAAAATAACTGAAAAATATGTGCCTTATTTATATTAAAAATATTCTAGTCAGATGTATGATTTCCCGATGGCAGAACTATAAATATTAAGCTGTTACATGTACTTTTTGCTTTATTCTAATTTCAAATAATGTCAGTTGTATCGTTCAGTAGCCAAAGAAATCTTCTACACTAAAATTTACAGACCCAATTTAGTTATTCCATGAAAATATTCATTTACTATGGAACTATAGAAAAGGAAGAATATACTTTTAAACTTGACTCATATTTGTAAAAGTTTCTGTTAAAAAAAGAAACAAACAAATGAGGATACCTTCCTGAATGTATAATTACAGAATATTCAGCCTTATTTTTCTCTACAAAATTTAGCATGTCCTTCTCCATTCTTGGAGTTCCTGCAGTATTTTTAGGGTTTACTGTTGACTTGGACAAATAAACAGAGTTGGTGATTACAAATCCAATGTCAGATCCCATCATTTCCTTCAGCAAAGTAATGGAGCAAGCAAGTTGGAGAAACTTTCCTTTACACCCAATAGAATTTCTAGAGTATTCAATATCTACATTCCCAGAGAAATGGAAGAGGAAATTAACAGGAGAGAATGCAACAATTCGATTCAACCCAGCAAATCTACACATTATTATTGAGCCTAACGCCATTCAGAACACTGTGCTATGAAAATCAGTAAGTTTGGTCAGTGCCCTCAAGAAACTTCTCCTTCTTCTTTCCTAGTAAGACACAGAATTGCATTTTGGGACCCTCTCCTCTTCATGATAAAGCAGCCATTCCTTTTGGAAATGACCCCCAAGCTCAGTTTCATGGATGGTCCCAAACTAGACTTAAGCAGGAATTGGCAAGTTTTTTCTATGAAGGGCCAAAGTGAAATATTTTAGGCTTTGTGGAACCATATAGAGTCTGTCACACTACTCACCTCTGCCCTTTGTAGTAGCCACAGTGAGAAAGTAAACAAATGAGTGTGTCTGTGTTCCTATAAAACTTTATTTACAAAAATGGACTGTGGGCCAATTTGTACCCTCTGCTGAAGTTTATGGCAATGCTGACTCCTGGTCTCAGCCAAACTCCAGAGCTATGGTGACTGATTCAGGCATTAACCAATTAATGCAAGACATTTCCTTAGGTAAAGGGATTGTTTGGAAATGGGGTTAGGCAGCAGAAAACCCAAGATTCTTTTTCCAATTATGATGGGATATCATTTCCTATATCTGCCACATGTGAAGGAGGAGGTTATTGTTGCCCCAGCAGCCAACTTACCACCACGAAAGAGGCCAGTTCTGATAATGAAGCCAACACATGAGAGCGGAGTGAAAAAATGGAAGAGTCACACATATTTGGAACTCATGTTCTTCTTTAACCATGCTAGAAGCCTGTCCTACTTCTTGACTTCTCAGTTAAATATTTTGTTGTTGTAGCCAGTTTGAAAAGTGAGTTTTATGTCACTTGTAATTAAAAGAATCCAACTAATACAGACTCGCGTGTACATAGTAAAGTAAAATAGCATGAGTGCCGAAAAAGAACTACAGCACAAAAAGCTCAGAGAAAAGAGATTCATAATTAGTTCTGGAAAGTTCTATTAAATTATGGGATTTGAGGCAAATCTTTTAGATTATATTTTTATAGAGAGACGGAAGATAAGGACCAGTATGAGAAAATGTTCACAGGTGACGACAGTGGGCTGAATTTCTGGATAGCCAAATATTGCGGTATAATAGAGGCAGAGGGTTTCCAAAGAAGAATAGTGAGTGACTGTCCTGAAGTCAGTGTGAGGAATGCAAGCAATGTCTCAGAGTGGACAACTTGAAGATGAGTAGAAGGCCTGGCGATGAATTGAAATTTCCAATAGGAACCAGGAAATGTCTGAGGCACTGCTAGACAGTGTGGTGATATTGGCAATTACTCAAGAAAATAAGATGGATTCAGAGATATGCCAGCCACAGGGTACCAATTTATGCAGGCACAAGTAAATCCCTGGGGAACAGGGGAAAGGTAAAAGAGGCATCAAATTTTATCTTCTCTAGTCCCTTTGAGGGAAAATACAGATGTAATTAGTAGGAATATTAACAAAGTACTTAGGGATGATATAGGTGACACTTCCATCAATAAGCTTAAATGACAATAGATTATCACGAAAATTATTTTGAGTAGGGTGGATTAATTAACTGAATGGCTTTTGTTTTGCCAAATGCTATATGCAAATTTGGGTCCAGAGCTAATTTGTTCATATAATGGAAGAAAGCCAGATTACTACCACCAGATCTTCTCAGTCCCGCCCTTCCCGAACAGAGCCTTCGGCTTCTCGACTGAACAATGCCCAGGGAACATTTAAAATGAATATCCATTTTAAGGGGCACCATGTTGTTAGCTAGTTGCGTGTGTCCAACATGTCTATCCAGGCTTGTCTGGCGGTGCTTTCTCAAGGGATTTCCCCTGGCTTTCAGGAGAAAAACGCTCTAGTATCAAGATCTATCAGAGAAACCCAGACAAAAAGAAGCTTCTCCTGGTAATTCAGTCAGATCGTGGTAGTTATTGTGAACCCACTCTGTGCAGACTTGCTATGTTAGGTGGTGGCAATTCAAAGATGAATACGATGCTGTCTCTGCTCTCAGGATTTGGAGTACTTCCCTTTGGCTGACTCCTACCCATCTCCCCACACACTTTACTCTGTTCCATTTTTCTCAGCCTTCTGCAACCTATCACTTTATAAATTGGTATCTGACTGTGATCTCAAAAAATGCAGTAAGACAAAGCCTGAGGTTAATTCTCCATTTCAACTACCTTGATCAGCTACTAATTAAATGTTTTGTTATAAAACCACCCTTAATAAGCAACCGGATTGTATTAATTATCTGTTCCTTGGATCTTCTAGAACACTAGTTCTCACCCTTGGCTTCATATTACAATTACCTGAGGGGCTTTAATAATACTGAGGCTAACCCCCTCAGATTCTGATTTAATTAGTTTGGGTTGAACTTGAGCATGTATATTTTTGAAATACTCCCCCAGGTGATTCTAATGTGCAGCAATGGTGCAGAGGCACTATTGTGGACTCTTCTGTCCTACACTGTCAAGAAGCCTCTTAGGGTCAGCTGCTTTTTTCTAGTCGGTAGTTGTTATTATATCTCAGGAATGGTTTAGAATTTAGCCAGTTCTCATGACTCATGACTCTGCTCATGACCTTCTGGTTTTTGCACTGGATTTCTTGAATGAAGAGTTGCTGGGTGAGCTGGTGTGACATCTAAGGAGGAAGTGGAAACACTGAAAAGTTGCCCTGTACTGCTCTCCTCCTGCATTATTACTTAGAGTCTCTCTCAAGGCCAGAGGCCAAGGGGAAAGGAGAGCAAGCTAATACCTTATGTATGAACAGAAACGAAAATTGCTGAAAGCAGGCTATTCATGGAACGGGGAGACAGTGGAGGGGTGTCCAATAAGAACTTTTGTGAAAGTTGAATTAAGGTTTACATTTTATGACAACAACCTCCTTTAAATTCCAAGGGCCATATATTTTGAAGGGTATGATTATTTTCAATGTCTTACTTTTAGTTTTTTCAACAGTCACCTAAAAAATTAAGCCTGCTGTTGAATTTCCTCAATGTATCAGTTCATCCTTGCAAAGAAAAAAGTCCTTGTTGGCAGAAAGTCTCTGGTCCTGGTGGGTGGCTTCCTGGTTCCTCTTGCTTTTGTCTTTGTTCTACCTCCCTACTCCCCCACCCTGGGGTTAAACCCCAGGCTTAACTGGAGGCTTCTCCTCATTTCTCTGGGTTAAATTAAAAAGCTGACTGAACCAGGAAGTTTCAAAAATACTGACTTTCTTCTATGCAATATTCCCCACTCACCTGGTACACGCAAATTGTCGTTATGTTAATATTCTCAGCAGATGATTTCAAAAAGAAAGTCAAAGTGGTCATTTTATAATCACCTGTGAGGCCTTATGAATTAAACTGCATGCAACTGGCCAACATGTTGTATCGGTTGGCATGGTTTTCTTTCACTCCTAGCTCTCCAGGTTGAATGCAGTCATTCCTGGCACTTTGTGTTTTAACAGAGCTCTTTCAGAACACTTTTATAAAGACTATGGGATGTAACATTTTGGCACAAATTTATACCAAGGACCTAACAACTCTGACATCTGATTTCTTTATGCAGTCAGGTCAAGTGACGTGCATAGTAACTTGGTATTTCTTATAGTGAAATACCCCCTCTGTCATTACCACTCCCCCCAAATTTTTTTTAAAATTTATTTTATTTTAGTTTGTTGTCTACTTATTCCCTTCGTCCTTAATTCTATTTGCCTTCTGACCACAAGAATATTTTTGAATGTATTTAATATATATTTTTGTTATTTATGTTTCCCTGAAAAATCTTTGTTTTGGACATATGTACCTTTAATATAATTTAACATTTTCTTTGTAGATTTTTTGTTTTATTCTAAATGAATACTCTTTCCCCCCCCCCCCCATCCCTGCCCTGCACTGTGACTCTGAATAATTCCAAAAGAAGGGGCGCCTCAGTTCTTACTGATCTTTCCTGGGAGTTAAGAACAACAGTGTTTGCTGGGAAAGCCACTGAGGGACAATGTGTCTAGGGTCTGGGTGTGGTATCACCCTTGTTTAAGCATATAAGCATAAGAGGATAAAGATACTTTTGCAGGCAGCAGAATGCCCAGGGATTAGCACTCCTGGTGGCAGCAAGTTTATTTAAAAGGAAATATCTAGAGAACATTCCTTTCCATGTCTGGAACGTCAGCCAGAATCACAGAATCACCACAGCCTTAAAGAGCCAAATTTTAGGGACAGGATTTCTGGGGAATGAGGTAAGAATCTGTTCATGTTTTTCTCTTTTGTCCTTTTGCCTTCCCCACATCCAACCAGGTTGCATTCTGTTTACCCCTTGACTGTTTAAGTTAACCAATGTCTACCTCCGGCGCTACAGACAGGTGCGTGAAACAGAACAGCACTGGACCTGGAGTCTGGACACCTGGGCTCTAGCTCTGTTCTTCTGCTGACTTGCACTGTGAACTTGGGTAAAAGAGTTTCCTACTAAGTCTCAGTTTCATCTGTTGTGGGGCAAGTGTTTCATAAGTTCCTACGGTCTCTTCTGCTTCCATGATTCTCATGTTTTGTGTCAGGTCTCTGTGCGTGGGATCGTTCACAGTAGGCGTGTGTGTCTACAGCAGCATCTGAGACTGAGAAAGTTGACATGTTGTGGGTTGATATTTGAACCCTGCCAGCCAATTTCTGTTGCTTCACCCAGTTTTGCATTCTAATTTCTCACACTTAAACTCCGTTAAAAATGGGAACAAACTTCATTTTGAGCAGAAGAACATTTCTTGTAGGAATAAACAACAGCTTTGATTATAACAAGCTTCTTTATTATGAGAAATAATCACTTATTAATAACCTGTCTTGTGACTTGCACGATGATTAAATGCTTTTTGAGAGTACTCTGCCACATTGGAATTCACTCAGAGTAAGAAATGTGACAAGGAATTTAGTTTGCTGATTGCAGTAAGGGCCAGCATTAAAGTGAAAGCCTTTATGTTCCAAATCTGCCAATGTTTGCCTATTCCTGAGGTTACTGCAGGCCTCCCAAACTTTGAATTTCTAACTTTATAAAAAGCATGCAAGATTATACGTACTACACTAGGAAATTCTAAAATGATATTTTTAACCAAAAGCAAAACATAAACACCTAGCACTACAAACTAAGAAAATTTCTGGGGCATATTTGAAATGTCCGATCAACTATGAACATGTATGAGTAATAACACTGGCAATGCACTAAGTTTTTTATAGCAGTTTATACCTTTCAAAGGACATGGTATATATTATTTTTTTTGTTCCTCTCATCTACCCCAAGATATGGGTAGAGAAAGCATCATTATTGTAGACTTGAAACTGCTCTAAAAATATTATCTTTAAAAAATAATAAAATTTACTATCCCAGTGAAGGCATATCAAAATATAAGAAAGTTAAGAACATTATACAACACACATGCATACATGCATGCACGTGCACACACACACACACACACACACACACACACAGAGTAAACTGGCTACTGAGATGGTCTCAAAACAATGACATCCCATTACTACGGGGCACATCTAGCTCCCAGAGTTGGTTTCTATGTTCCGTTTCCCACTAAAAAGAACTGCAACTCATTTGAGAAGTAGCTGACATGGCTGACTTCTGCCTCCTTCTGAGGCAGGAAAAGCATAAGGTGTGCCAGGAATACCTATGGCAGAAAGCAAAGAGGAACTCAGAAACAACAAGGTCATTTGAAAATGACATGGAAGGCAGGTTGAAGGGGCTCCCACTGGCCACAAGTTGGGCACTTTGAGTACTAAAGACTTATGAAAATGGATGATAACACTGATACAAATATCTATGTGGTGGTAGTGATTCCTGTGAGATAATATGTGTGTGTGTGTGGGGGGGGGTACAAATTAAAGCATTTTTCAGAAAAATAGCAATGAGTTAATGTAAAAGAAATGGAAGGGGCACCCGGGTGGCTCAATCAGTGAAATGACTGACCCTTGATTTCTGTCCAAGTCATGATCTCAGTTTGTGAGTTTGAGTCCTGCTTTGGGCTCTATGGTGACAGTGTGGAGCCTGCTTGAGATTCTCTCTCTCCCTCTTTCTCTGCATCTCCCCTGCTTGCTCTCTCTCTCCCTCTCAAAATAACCAAAAACATTAAAAAATAAAAGAAATGGGAAAATTAGGAAAAATCTATTGGCAACCCTTAATGTAGTAACTAGATTAGGCAAGGATTCTTTGTGGATGTTAACACTTTTAGCTAAAATATGGTTAGAAAATAGTATATTTAGTCAACAATGATTCAATCCCACCAGTTATTTACTAATTGAATTTTACAGGGGAAATGTACTTTTATGAATAGAGAGATCTGACAGTCAACTCCTTAACTAACAAGCAAACAGCATTACTATTAGTGTGAAAATCTGATATATTATGCTCCTAACGTAATATAATAAAAAGTACCAGTAACACCTATGCTCTTCTTTCCAAATATGTTTAACTTGAATTCATTCCTTAAAAAACAATCAGAAACTTCAAAATGTAATCTGTTCCTCAAAATAATGGCTTGTACTCCTCCAGAAAACAAAAAACAAAACAAAACAAAACAAAACACAATGTCTTGAAAAACAAAACAAACATAAAGGTATGTAACTTCTAAATTTATAAAGGCTAAAAAGACAACAATCAAAAGCAATGCTTCATCATTCATTGACTCTTGTATTTAAAAACATTTTTTTTAATGTTTATTTATTTTTGAGAGAGAGAGAGAGAGCAGGGGAGGGGCAGAGAGAGCCAGAGACACAGAATTGGAAGCAGGCTCCAGGCTCTGAGGTGTCAGCACAGAGCTCGATGTGGGGCTTGAACTCACAAACTGTGAGATCATGACCTGAGCCGAAGTCAGATGCTCAACTGACTGAGCCACCCAGGTGCCCCTTGAATCTTGTATTTTAAAGTTACAAGATATATTTTTGGAAAAAAATGTATTTTCGGTAATTGGGAACATTTTAATATGGAGAGTAGATGGTATTGTTAATTTTCTTGGTAAGATGATTTTTTTCCTTACGAGATGCATGATGTAATATTTAGCGGTAAACTATCATGATTTCTGTAACTACATTCCAAATTGCTCAGGAGAAATGTCAGAGAGAGAGAGAGAGAGAGAGAGAGAGACAGAGAGAGAGAGAGAGAGAGAGAGAGAGAGAGAGAGAGGGAGGGAGAGAAAGAAAGAAAGAAAGAGAAAGAAAGAGAGAAGAAAAAGAAAGAAAGAAAGAAAGAAAAAAGAAAGAAAGAAAGAAAAAGAAATGATGAATATAGGTGAAGGGCATTAAAATGTTCATTGTTCAAATTTTCTGTTAGTTTGAAAAAAATCAGAATAAGACTCTGGAAATGAAAAAAAAAAAATACAGCCAGAGGAAGATGTAAGATATAATGAAGGCACTTGAGGAGATATTGGCCCAAACTCTTGATTGACACACCTGCTGAACTTACCCAGGTGGAAACTGCTCAGCAGGAGACAGGTGATTAGAAGCTTTCAAATACATTCTCTTGCAATGAGCTGCCTGGAAGAGAGTACCCAGGACACAGAACGAACGTCCACCCCATCTTGCTTCCCTGCAACTGCAGTTTAGAAAGCTGGATAAACTTATTCTCTCATTCATTCCAATACTAGAACCTCCGCAATGATGGATACTCCACTTTTAAGAGGGGGACTTTCTCACTAGACTCTGCTGGGCATGGCCTCCAGCTTCCTACCTGTATCCCACTTCTTTGCATATTTTTAATTTGCTTCCATGATCCCTCCATTTCCATGCCCCCCCCCCCTTTCTTAACATGTTACTCTGGTGCTGCCTCAATGATTGCAGGAAGTTCCTTAAAAAGATCTCTAAGTTCATCAGGCAGTAGAGTTCTCAAATCATTTTTTTAGCTTTTCACCTTTTAGTCCTTATATCAGATTCTCTTCCACCAACACCACGTGGATTATTTTTGCCTGCATTTTAGTGGGAGACTGACCAAGCTTAAATTATTTGAACCTACTCTCTTTATGGGAGAAATATCAGGAGTAAATAAGATATAAGAGGTGAAATTTGGGTGTTCTACAAAGCATTGACATGGCAAACTCCTAATCCACTTGAACTGTGGAAAATATCTATCCTTCACTAGAAGAAAATTTTTAAAGAAATGAAATACAGATCCATTCTTCTAGACCTTCTACATTGCCCCAATTATGTTGATGGCACAAAACTCTTTCAAGAAGAAATATACACATACTTTCTTCTCTTAAGCTACTAGTGGAAGAAGATTCTAAAGACAGCAAGTCATTTGGATCTAGAAATCAGCTATAAGAAGTAAGGACTTAAAAGGATAGGAAAGTATTGACAAAAATTGAATCACTTTGGGACTTTAAATCAATGTGACTTAGGTTGGTTAAAATATGGAAGCAGCTTCTCTACCCATAAAAAATTTAAAGCAACCCTGTAATAAGCTTCACTATCTCATTATTTTTCACTTGAAGGAAAATATAGGAGAATCCATTTATACTACTCAGAGAAGGAAACTGACATCATTTTTGTTTGCTTTTTGTTGACTGTTGTATGTGGGTATTCCCTTTGTGAGCATGCTGTCCAAGGCATTTTAATTATGTAATTTATTTAATGTTTCTTGGGATTTAATTTGACCAGCAATATATTCAAAATGCATTTAATGTCAGATTGGGTACATTTAAGACTCTACTGAGACCTGGCATATGGTTATAAACACAGAATTCTATATACTTAGTTCCTAGTTTTATATGTCAGAAAAGAGAAAAGTCTTACTTTCATCTACCTGAAATAATAAGATATGGATACAAATGCTGTATTCTTGTAAATAACTTTACATGGATTTTTTCACTGCAAGTATTGCACGTTATTTCAATCTAATTAAATTCTTATGTTTTAAATATATATATTTTTAAACATTTATTTTTGTGAGAAAGAGAGAGAGAGACAGAGTTACAGCAGGGGAGGGTCAGAGAGAGAGGGAGACACAAAATCTGAAGCCAGCTTCGAACTGTCAGTGCAGAACCCAAAGTGGGGCTCAAACTCACGCACTGCAGCATCATGACTGGAGCCACGGTTGGACACTCAACCGACTGGGCCGTCCAGGTGCCTCTCAATCTAATTAAATTAAACAACCGCTTTTGAAAGCAGCTAGGAGAAAGACAATGTGTTGGTTTAGTTAACACATGGTTCATGTTTTATGTTGAAATGAACAAGACATAAGTTGAAACATAAAAGAACTTTCAGTCTTATCCAACACATGAAGCAAGCATGTTCTGCCAGGCTGTGAAACGAAGTTGGGGTGTCTTTACACAATTCTAATTTCTGCAGACTCAGCATTTAGCAGTGACTTAGATAGAGTGATACTTAGAAGGCATTCAGTAAATGCTTGTTGAGTCAATAAATATACATAAATAAATACAATGCACTACCACATAGAACTATAAACAAAGTGCTATTGGAGAAAGAAAAGAAAATTATAACAGAGGAAGGCAAGATCACATCTGGTTGTGAATAAAAGAAAAAGCTTTATGGAATAGGTACTACTTGTGTTGAATCTTTAAAAACAAGTACGTCTAAAATAGATCCGGATGCTAAAGGTGGGTGGGAGACACTGCCCATGGAGGGGAAAGTGTTTCCAGTTGATGACTTCCTGAAGGTGTCCAAGTTTCTGTAGAAGTGCTTCTTGGTCTGGAAGCTGCCAGAATATAATTAATATTCCAGGGAAATAAGATTTGAGGAGCTTCCTAAGAACAGAATGATCTTCGATTTAGAAATGAGAAATTGGATAAAGGTGTCCCCAGAGTATGGAAGAGAGAGTGCTGCATGGCAGTCTGGTGTGTTGTAGGAAACAGTTTTATCAGGCAGTCTTGGCTTCAAGTCTTGGTTCTGATTCCCACAAACAATGCTATTTTGAGACAGTTTTTTAAACACTCTGAGCTTTTCTCCTCTTTTGTAAAACGGCACAATTTTTCCTGCCTCTCCAGACTGTTGTAAGGATTAAACGACGTAATGTTTATATGAAGCATCTGACCCCTGGTGAGTGCTCAGTATTCTCAAGTGGGCAAACTCTGAACCAATTATGTCATAATGTTTCCCTTAAAAAAATGGAATACAAACACACTGAATTCTTTCCATGGTGCAATTCTGTCAGTTTATCCTTGTATACAATATTTCTTGGAGATGTTTATAATTTATCTGTCTCTCCAGGGTTTGATTCAAGACTCTGTACCCAGGAGGAACCTAATAGTACTTCTTAAAAATAATTTCCATCAACACTTCATTCTGAGTTTGCTTTGATTCCAAACAATTCTGAACCATATCAATATCACTGACAAGTTTCATCTGTATCTTTAATTACTGATTTGAATTGATAATGTGTCAACCCTGAAAAATTATCTCCAACAGTCTTATTAAGTAAGCAAATGCCAATCATGTGTTTTGCTGTTTAAAAACCAAAGTATAAAAACTTCTCCCTTAAATAGGCTTTTATTGTTTCACTGATTTTGCAAATTACAGATTAAATGTGCTATTTTTTAATTATATATTCCCCAAATCAGTAAGAAGCAAGCAGGTATTTACAGTACATTGAGTCTCACTTAAACTTGCTGTTGACCTACTTGCTCTTGGATCACAACATTCTCCTTTTCTAATGTGTTTAATTACTTCAATCACTTATTATTTTGTTTTATTTTTCAATCACTTATTTTAAAGTTGTTTCTTTCTTTTGTGTTCTTAGGGTGTCCTTACACAGCAGGAGACTAATATTGCCAGAGTTTAGTTAAGCAGAAGCTAGTACATTGGAATTAGAATGGCATTTTTCTTTATGCTGAACAAAAGGAAGCCTCTGGACTTTTAAGCCCTGAAGTGAAATTACTGGAATCTACTCCTTTAATATATGCTAAGTAGCTGTTACCAAAGGCAATGCTCCCCTAGAGGATTAGTAAGTCAAGGACATTTTGTTCCACCTATAGGACAATATGCTGCTTTTCCATTGTAAGACAGGATCCTCATTTCTAAAAGTTGAATAGAATACTGCTTACAAAGGAAAAAAAATTTCAGCTGGTTAAATTTGAGATATTGAGTAAATTCATTACAATGACTGTGACACTTTTATTTTATCTTGAATTGGAGAGGTTTTCATATTCTCAAAGCTTTTGTTTCTCAAGGCTTTGTTGAGATATCCAAACAAATACTTAAAACTATATTTGAGACAGTAGACTTAAATATTCTTGTCCTTAAGTATTAATTTCAGTTGTGTTGCTAGTTGAACATAACTTTGTATTTGTTGATATTTAGTTGAAGATTAATTATGTGAGGAATAGGAATATAAGCATCATCTACAATTTAACGTAACTATTTGGGCAGTTGAGTCGAAAGGGAGATATGTCTGCAAGAAAGTACTCAAAGGTGCCATGGAAGCAATAGGAGGAAACTAAATACAGAAAAAAAACAGAAAACCAACGCGAAGGAAGGTAGTGCAATGGCAAATGCATAACTTTTCAAGGTAAAGAGGACAGGCTAATGCCATCTTTGTTATGTAAATTTTTGTCATGATTTCCTCACCTATCTATTTGCAACTTTTTTCTGTCTCCTGTCCTCTATTTTTGGAAACAATCCTAAATCCAGGAATAAAGCAGATATAAACACATAGTTAAAAATCAGTTCCTATTGTTTAATAAAGAAAAGTAATTAGAAAAATATGATTAAATTCTTTTTCCTCTTTGTTCTGTGAAAGCTTTTTCAACATAAGCCTTTTAAAAGGGAACTTGGAACATGTAAAATCATGTCCTCAGTCGCCCTTTCCAAGAAAAAGAAAAGTGTCATATTTACTTTGACCTTGGATAAAAGGCAAGGGCAAAATATTGAGTCATACTGTTGTAGCGTCAGTTTCACTACACTAGAGCCTTCTATTTGTGTGGTAGAATGACTGGTAAAATGATTGGATAAATGGGTAAAATCTTGTGAATCATGAGGAATGAAAGCATTTCTCTTAGAGCAGTGGTTCCATGTTTGGTCTCTAGATCAATACTATAGGAATCCTTTGGGAACATATGAAAAAAGCAAAATTTCTGGTCCTGTCCCAGATCTACAGAATCATGAACTGTAGATAATTCTTATATATGCTTAAGTGGAGAACTACCATCTTAGACTGTCTATTCCCTGTATGAATAACCTCAGATGGGCTTCTACCTCTATTGAACTGTTTTTAAAAAATCATTTAAAAAATAATACAAGATCATTAAATAAAACTTGAAAATTATAAAATAAAAAACGAGAAAGCAGAGGAGGAAGGGGCAGAGGAAGATGATGTCAACATCATTTTCTCCTATCTAAATGCAAGAATTTTGACTTTTTTGTGATTTTCCATTTGAGCATTTTCTCCTGCAACTCTAATTTAAAAATATCTATATACTACAGCCTACATTTTAAACATAGCAACACTTTTCCATGTTACTACCTGGATGTGTAAATCTCATTTTCAGATCTTCAAAAAACCCCATTCGTTTAACAACCTGCCTATGGTTAGACATTTCAATTTCACTATCATAGATAACCCTTTGATGAATATATGTGTGTACAAAGCATTTCAACATTTTTAAATGTGTCCTTAAAGAGGCTTGTGAGTAGACTTCCTGGGTCAACATTGATGATTATAGTGTAAGATATTACTATTGTTTAGATTCTGAACATTGTTTTGACTCTCCAAGACCCACCTATTTCTGAGGCATAGAACTTTATTTAGTTCAGGAGGCAATCCTATGTCAATCTTCAAACCCCTCCTCCACACCCTTTTTTTTATGTGTTCATATTTCTACTAAATTTACAGCAAATCTTCCTAAATTTAGTCCCAAGCTCGATCACAGAATCTAGGTTTCTGTTATTGCCTTCATTATTCCCCGTTGCAGGTCTTCAAAGGGCACTTTGAAAGGACGTTGGGTATAAGGTTAGATCCTCAGTAGTTTTAACATGTAATTAGCTTCATACCTAAAAGTCCTCAGATATCTTTTCTTTTTTTTTTAATTTTTTAACATTTATTTATTATTGAGAGACAGAGAGAGACAGTCTGTGAACAGGGGAGGGGCAGAGAGAGAGAGGGAGACAGAATCCAAAGCAGGCTCCTGGTTCCGAGCTGTCAGCACAGAGCCCGATGCGGGGCGTGAACTCACAAACCGCGAGATCATGATCTGAGTTGAAGTCGGACGCCCAACTGACTGAGCTACCCAGGTGCCCCCTCAGATATCTTTTCAAGACTCCCTTCAACAATGCTCACATTTCCCCCCTTTTTTCCCCCATCAATTTATTTATTTCCATGTTCTCGCTAAAAAGTCTATGGTCCTACTTTGACACCCAGTAGTCTCTTGGCACTTTTCTTTAGGTACAGTGAAGCTCGGCTTACCACCCTCTTTATCACTGTTTTTGCCTCCTTTTCAGGACCTTGTGTGACCTTTTCCTTTCTCTCCTATACATCTGTTTGCAAAAGAGATGTATTTGTAATTAGGGGAAGGCTTTGTATTTATACTCCTAACCTGGGTTTAATATGTTTGCGAGACTTACCTATTGTTTGGTGGGTCTGCAACCAACCTGGAAGCCCACAATGGTCTTGCTTCTTTGTGTTTTACTGTCTCATAACTTCTCTGTGTCCCTATTTTCCAACTTCTCTGTGCTCTGTTGATGTTTTACATAGGAAAAGAAGAATAGAGATAGCTAAATAGCATCATGCTCCAAACCATTGAATTCTTTTTAAATTTCTTTACCTAGGCTTATTTTCTTGAGAGGTATGACTGTCAGTTAGGAATATGGAGCCAGAGTGGGATATCCAGGGGACATAGGGGGCCTGTGCTTATTCTGTCTGTAAATGGATTCAGAATAGTTGCCAAATCAATACACTTTTAAAAGTCATCTTTCCTTTACTTAAAGAGCACTTAAAGAAACTGCATTCAGTCTTTCAGTCCAGGGGGAATTTCCAGTTTAATGAATTTACTTCCACAGAAGCCTAAGAAAGTGAATATAGTTTTGAAAGTATTTAGTTTGCACCCAGGGAATAGTTTACATGCCTGGAGAAACTCTACCAAGATACAACAGGACTTTGGGAAATTGACTCAGTGCTAAGCTAATATTGTTAATAATCCATCCAGCATTTTTGTACCCTACTTTCTTATGTTTACAATGTCCTCAGTACATTACTTGCTTTCTACCACATGCCTCCAGATTTTATCCCTAAAAGAAGAGTTTCAAGTATAACCACACAGGTCATTTCCTTTTACCCTCTTAAAGAAGGCTGAGAGAGCCAAAGGTTGAACAGAGGTTCTCAGAGCATAGTATCTGACAAAAATATATCAAAGCAGCTGAAACCACACCAAATTTCAGTGAATTCATTGTTTTAAACAACAGCCTTATACACATCTATTTTAGAAAGAGTTCTTTGGAAAAATGAAGACTCTTAAAGTCCCAGGAATATTGAGATTGGGAGGTGAAAATTCTTCCATCGTGAGACAGCTAGAAATGCAACAACATCCTAAGTGCATAGCTGTGCTCATGAAAGTCTAAGGGATACTGACAGGGGCCAAAATTAAAGGAGTTGAAAGTCAGAAATGTGTGGGCCAAGAGGGCATGGTTGGCCTGAGAATGTCTGCCAGACCCCATAAAGTGTTGGCTTGTAATGGATGTAGAAGGACTGGACACAATGCCTTAGTTCTCTGTAGGGTTGGACCCGAAATGCTTGAACAATGCTAACATTTCTTTGGACGTTTCCTCATCATATCCTTTCTCAGAGCTTAGCTGCTTGCCACTCTATTCATTAAGGGGATCCCATAGCAGAGGAGTTAAAGGCCCTAATTTTATAATCCCCTCAGTTTAACCTCACAGCTGGCATAACTAATAGCAAAGACGACGGATAGGTTTCTGCTCGTCTTATTGAGCATCAACTAATTCTTCCCAATGCCCGGGCACTCCTGTGAAGTCCTGTCTTCCTAAGCTCATTTGGCACTTGTAACAGTTTTATTTGGGGGCCTTAGGTTCTTTTCTGCTATGACCTTGAATGTCTATCCTGGTCATTCAGACATGTCTGTATGAGGCTTTAGCTTAATTGAGAGGTACAGGATTCAAGTTTTTGTCATTGAGTTTCTAGGTACTGGGAAAATCAAGGATTGTAGCTAAATACCAGTTTCTTTGTCTCTGAACATTTCAAATATAATTATGTTGACTTTATGTAAGCAGAATACATAGAAACCATTGACTGTGGAAAGGATGTAGAAGGCAAGGAGTGACCACGGCATGAACCTTATATGAGAGTCTCATGTTAACTCAGGTAATACATTGTGGTGTGTATAAGTGGCACTGGGTCTATCATATTATAAGCATCTTTTTTTAAAATTTATTTATTTGAGAGAGAGAGAGAGAAAACAAGCAAGTGGGAGCAGGGTAGAGAGAGAGAGGGATGGAGAGAGTCCCAAGCAGGCTTTGCACTGTCAGTGTGCAGAGCCCAATGCAGGACTTGAACTCACAAACTGTAAGATCATGACCTGAGCCAAAATCAGGAGTCAGATGCTTAACTGACTGAGCCACCCTGGCACCCCTATGAGCATCTTTTTAGTTTATGCTTGCCATTTTCTCTCCTTATGTGAGGAAGAGCTGAAAGGGAAGATAGCAGGATTCCTACCTTTTTGTGCCATGAGTGTCCACACACTACTAATTTTTATGGCATGATAAAAAGTACGAAGAATGATGTTGTATAATAAATGCAAGTCCTTGTGAGAAGCCCAGTATGTGCTCTCCTGGAGTTGGTTAAGTGGAATTGGAGGTGAGAAAAGAGACAAAGTGGAGCAAGGGAATCAGGGTTCTGCTTTTGGAGCTTTGAGGGTCCTGAACTAGTACTCCACCCTATTAAAAAAGATGTGTATGTGGTGGTGGCAGCGTCGGGGTTATTACGCTTTTGTAGTCCTAAGACATTCCTCATTAGGAGTGAGAAGAAGAAAAAAGAAGGGTGGGGAAACTGAGCAGAGACATTAAGAATCAACAGCTGGGTTGATACATTGAAAGCCTTTATATCATGAAGCTGCTGATTTATTCATTCAATAATGCATTTATATTCAATGTGGTTAGGGAAGACTGAGGGACAATCCATTATGAACCTCTGTATCATATACCGCGAAACACTTCATCAATCTCACTAATTTCCTCACATGTCTTTCCCTGAAGACTTTCAGCCACAGACTCTCACTTTCCCCCCAGGTAGGCTATTCCTATGCTATTGCTTTTATTGTTTGGCTGCTCCTCCTAAAAGTAAATTAAAATATCTAAATCTGAATCTAGACCAATAATTCGTTCTACCACTTTTCATGCAGTGGGTTCAGTTAGGTAGCTTTTCTAAAGGACATGTGTTTAACAAATCTTGACATTTGGGTTTAGTGCATGAATTAGCCATTCTGGCCACAGCTTTGATCTACATAGATGCTAGCTCAGCACTGAAAGACTGTGTGGAATGTGATTCACCAAGGCAGTTCTGGGCAGAGCCAATGACCTGGAAAACTCATTCTTGACCTTCCTGGCCACGGGTATCCTCTTATCTCATACCGGTTACAATCATCATAATCAGTGTTTAATAATTCTTCAAGTATATATTAAAATACCCAAATTCTCATCTATTTCAGATTGACTCAAGTATTAAAGTAAGCATTTCCAAAAAGTAAAAAATTAATTTTTCAATTTAACAAATAATTAATACAAGCCTGTAAAGTGGCAGAAGTTATACTTTTCCTCCAAAAAGGCTGAAAATGTAAACAGCTGTCATAGAGTAGAAAAGCTTTTCTAGATATAATGTGTAAAATGTAAGCACTTGAATGTGCATTATTAAGAGGCAATGAGCAAAGGGGTTAGAGTGTGGCATTTTGATTCAGACACACTTGGGTTCAGATGCTAAGCTTTACTTTCCTCATCAGTAAGATGGGGTTACATATAGCACCTGTGTAAAAGTACTCCGAAGGTTAAACGAGAGTGCATGTGAGGCATTTAACAGGGCCTTCCTCTAACCAAATGCATCAGCAACATTATAAATACACCGGTTTAAAATGTACGGTGTTCTGCCATCCTGACTGAAGCACTCAACATTTTGCTACACATGCTCTCTATAAACTCAACTTCTCGACAATTTTTGCAGCAGGAAAGAACGTCTGTTTCAAAAATGAAACCATAGCACATATACCTTTTCATGGGGAGTATGGGTCTGAGAGAACAGACACTTAGCTAAGGCTCCACCATATCATAGGGTTACAACATAGCCACTGCTCACAGCTCTTCCTCATGCCCGACCAAAGACTGAATATCAATAAAACCTTGTACTCCGCCTACTGTATTAGTGATGAATGTTATGAATATTGAAGACATTTTTACATCTCTTATTTTATTCATTCAAACCTATAAACAGTTATTAGATTTTTCTTAGGGGTTAAGCACCTGCCTTGCATTGGCGGGGGGTGGGGACTACCAGGGCAATGGGAACAGAGGTCAGGCCCCAACTTTCCACACCCATAACCACCAGCATTTTTGTGATTCTTCTTTTTCCAAATATAATTGTTATTTTCCAAATGTTAAAATTTTTCTTAATTGTTAGAGAAATATCCTTTTATGCCATTCACAGATACCTTCTTTGACTAGGTCACAGTATGATGGATATGCAGAAGATAAAGCCTCACCTATGATTATACAAAGTCCTTCCACCGCACACACAAATGGGAAAACAGCTGCTACCATGTAGTCAGGAAATTGCATAGTTACCTCATCTTGCTGAAGCAACTCAGATTTGATTATACACTTTTTTGATAGTCAAACCCATTACTAATAAGGGTAGCTCTTAGGTGCTAATGTTCTAAGTTTATTTAGAAAAAGGGTAAATGAGCCTAAGAGATATTCAAGATATCAAAGATGGCAACTATAATTTCAACCGTAACTCTCTTCTTATGACTTAAGATTATATACTATAATAACTGTGGCAAATGGCAGTCTAGTATGGATTAGAATAATTCTGTCTCACTTCCTTGACCCTGAAACAGTCATTCTAACTTGGACTGGAAATCTGTACCATCAATACATCCTCTTTCTGAACTCACATACTGTCTTTAGTGACACTCCAAGACAGTGGTATAATTTTTCCTTCAAAAGAGTGAAGCTTTATTGATCTCATTCTAAGAAACTGAAGGAATTGAATGATAGCACAGGGAGGCTATTGCTGTCACCAGTACTTGTCATCATCTGCACAGGAATCAAGCCATGAGAGAAAGAGGTTTGAAATGCCATTGGGAAATCTTGGCTGTCTGAAAATGTCTGCACATAAGAGGCCAATGGATTCACCCATGGCATATAAGTTTCCCCAGTGGAGTGCTTATCAACATTTTTCCATTTCAAAGCACACACAGGAAATAATAATATTTCCTGGGGTAAATCGGAGTAAATTTGGGAGTAGCTATATAAGGCATGGTGATAAAATAATTATATCTCTTTATAAAGCAAAGTATTAAGGACAATACTTGATATTTAACTGGAAGAATACATCCAAGTAAAACCTTAAAATTTCAAATGAGAAGCTTGAGCTTGCTTCAGTGAACGTAACTATAATTTTCATCAGATCTTTATACTGAAATGACCAAAAGCAATTTCTGATTAAGACTTTTTTAAATGATGATGTCTCCAAAATCTGATAGTCATTATCAACAAGAAACTTTGTTCCTACAAACAGGTGATAAAAAATTTAAAACTGTTATTATAGCAATACAAAAATTAATAGTTGGAAATTAGGTTTAAAGAATATAATCATTATTCTTTTCTTCCACTGACAAATGCAATGTTGAAATATTCTGTGGTAATAAAAAAGGATCTTGAATGTAGGTATTTTAAACTAATGATGGAGCTCTGACTTGCAGAACATGCACACATTGTTAGAACAACCATCCTAGGTTACCCTGGATATCACTAAAGAGACACAAACAGTAGAAGCATCAGAATAAAAGCTTTAATTATTAGCCACTGTGTGGAATTGTACCCATGATGAGTCACTCCTCTCCTCCCATGGGCTGGAGGTTGGACTGCTGCTCTGTGTGGTTCTCTTTGAGTGCCTCCCGCAGTAACACTGCCCTCTTGTTCTAGTGGCAGAGCTACTCCTTGGCTCCACGCTTGAATATCAGGGTCCAGTGGTGAGAGCCAGATATGGCTAGGAGCACTCACCACCTGAGAAGACCACGGGCAATACTCTTGTAACCTATTTCTCTTGGGCTGCTCTTGGAGGAGGTCCAGAAGAGGAAGCTAAAAATCAGATGCTATTGGCTTTGGGACTCCAAACAGCCCCTGAGGATCACTAAGGCTGCCTATTCCAGAGGGATCCTTATCTCACAGTACCTACCTCTATAACTCTTCTGTAGCATACACACTTTGAAAAATTTTTTATGAAAGTTTGCCCTAGGGTCTAGAATAACTGATTAAATACTTATATACATTAATCACAGGATGACAGTGAGGTGCCCCTTCTTCCCTAAAAACTGGGAGAGATGATTATAAGAGAGTGCATAACATCTTTATCTCATTAATTATTGTATTTTTAGTTCCTAATGCAAAGAAGGAACTCAATAAATATATTTTGAAAGAATAAGTGAATAATGCAAGTGGGTTTGCTCCCTGATGGTTAAAACTAGTCAAGGTAAATTCACTTGGGAACATAAAGAGACTCTAGGGTCATGGACAACATTATTGGAATAGTAGCTTAATTTATTCATCAAATGTTATTCAACAAATTTGTTTATTCAACCAGTAATTATGGAATTCCTACCATGTAGCAGGCACTATTCTGAGCGCTAGGGATCTAGTAGTGAACAGAAGAGTCATAAATCTGTCATGGAAAATAGAAGACACTGAAATAAACAATTTAAATAAGTTCAACATATATATGTTGAATTTTTTTGAGGTACGACAAAAAATAAGACATTGATGAGGAATAGGGAAGAGTAGAGAATTTTTAAAAAGGAATTCTGAGAAAATGACATTTGAACAAAGACCTAAAAGAAGTAAGGGAATAAGCCTACAGGCATGTGGGAAAAGTGTATGGCCGGTTGAAGGGGCAGCAAAGATAAAGGCCCTGAGACTGGAACATGCTCTTATGTTCAAGAGATGATAGGGAGACCAGTGTGGCTGCAATGGAATGAGTGAAGGGGAAACAAACAGGGGAGAGTAATGGTCTAGATCTTGTCGAACCCTGCAGACTGCATTAAGGATATATCTTTTCAATCTGAGTGAGATAGATATAATGTTAGAGGTAGAGGGGATGAGCAAAGGATTAACTTGACCTAGCCTTTAAAAGGACCTGTCTGTATGCCCCATTGAGAACAAACCAAAAGAGCAAAAAGATAGAAGCAAGTATACCAGTTAGGAGGATTTTGCAATAATTCAGAGGAGAGATGGTGGTAGTTTGGAAAAAGGCAGATGCAGTGCAAATGATGAGAAGTCAGATTTAGGATATGTGTCAAATACCAAGCCAGAAAGATTTGCTGATGGAGTCATTGTGGGGTGTGAAAGAAAAACAAACAAACAAACAAACAAACAAACAAACGGAGTCAAGGCTGGTATCCAGGTTCATGTCCTGAGCAACTAAAAGAATTAATCTGTAGTGAAGACTGCCTTTAGCTTAACTGGTACAAGTCTACCAATGAAATTATTTATCAAAATGGGACTCAGAGAAACAGCTTGGCTCTAGTACTTTCTTCTCTTAAAAACTATTTTATAAAAAAATGGTATATATAAAAGTTTAGAAAGTAATATAATAAACCAACTTCAATAATGATCAACATTTTGTTAGTTTTGTCTCTTGTATTCCCTGTCCACACATTTTTATTTTCCTGGAGTATTTGAAAGCATGCTAGCCATCATGTTACTGTTAGAGAAGGTCATCAAGAGAATGTGACTTCCAGGTGACCCACCAGCTGGACCCAGGCAATTAGATGCTGTTCACCCCTTCCCCTGCCCCTGGAATGTATGCTCTGGGTACCATTCTCACAGTGGGAGCTGCTTCAGGGATGCAGCCTGGAGAGGGGGAGGTGTTGTTGAGACCACCTGGACTAAATACATGAGTGAACCCAGTTAAGGCCTCTATATAACTTTTAAGATTCTGGCAGGGAGGTGCAGAAACCTCCGCATCTGGTGGCCACCCAAGACAAGCTTCATATGTAACTTCCCTTGTTTATTAAACCTGCCATCTACCAATGTGGGATGGTCTGCCTCTTTCTGCACACTCTTTACCCTCTGGGTATGGAAGCCAGTTTTAGGTTTCATCCAGGAAGCTCCTGCAGTTGCAACCCAACAGTTACTTCCTTCTGAAACCATTCAGTATACTTCACTAACTGACACTGAATTTTTTATGCACCTATCATGACATTATTATACCTGAGAAAGTTGGCAATGATTTAATACTAATACACAGGCCATATTTAAATCTCACTAACTTTCTCCAAATTATCTACTAACAAGTGGTTTGTTTAGATCAAAGTGCAAACAAGAGCCTCACATCACATTTTATTCTTATGCCTTTTATGTCTCTTTTATTCAAAAATGGCTCTTTGTTTCCTCTTCACATTTCTTCTTTGTCTTCTCCTTCTCCTTCTTTTGCAGAAACTGGGTCATTTGTCTTAAAGAATGTCCCACATTATGAATTTGGCTGATCATCTTTTCCTGAGAAGATTTTTAAAAATGGCTTTCTATGCTACTTTTTTAAGTGATAGTTTTTTTTCTTCTTAAGACTTGATTTGTTCAACCGTAATATTTTTGGATAGAATATACATAGATGGTGTTAATTCCTATTGCACCATTAGATTTGTAATCCATTGATGGATATTACTTAGATACATTATTAATTGGGATTGCAAAATGGTGGTTTTCTAATTTTATCATTCCTCCTGTACTTTGATCAGGCATTCTATCGAAAAGAACTCTCCCTGGGGTCTCTGGGTGGCTCAGTCAGTTAAGCGTTGGGTGACTATTGATTTCCACCCAGGTCATGATCTCATGGTTCTTGAGATCGAGCCCTATATCAGGCTCCTCATTGACAGTGTGGAGCCTGCTTGGGATTCTCTTTCTCCCTCTCTGCCCCTCCCCTGCTCACCCACTCTCTCTCTTTCTCTCTTTCTCAAAATAAATAAATAAACTTAAAAAAAAATGACTCTCCCTTATCAAATATTTGGTTACCCTGAAATAAAGTTTCAGAGGAAAAGAAGGATATTTAGCAGTTTTTCTTTATTTGTTAATCTGTAGAATACTGAATTTGTTCATTGAATTGTCCATTGTGGTAAACAGTGACTTTTACTTTTTAAAAATTATCGTATTATGTCATTACATCATTAATATATATTCTTATATATTTGATGTGTTGCAACCTATCGTAATAACTTTTTCTTGATGATTGATTTATACTATGCTAGACCAGTGAAAGCTCCTTTAGCTTGGGGTTCCTCACCACCTCCCCTGGGGCTCATTACTGAATGAAAGAGACTTAATAGTTTATTAGTCTTTGATAGGTTTCTGGCATAAGAAAACTATTGTATATTTCTTGTACCAGACACAGAATCAGCCATGTCTCTTTGTACCCCTAGTTTCTGTTATGTAAAATGGTATTCAGAGACCACAAACTGTATGTTAGGGGTCCTTTTTATTGTAGATTGTCATTGTCTTTAGGGTCAGGATGTTATAAGGGGAAAAGGATACTGATTCTGGGATTTGTACCTTCTGATAGGCCTTACTAGACAATCAGTCTTTATTGGCATTTTGGTCAGGACTGACCTAAATGTTTCTAAGTGAGCAGCATCCTAGTCCTGGTCACTAAGCCCCAGTAATACCCCACAAACACTACCAATCACTGTTAAGTTTAAATACTTTCAGTAAGAGTTACTACCTTTGGTTGAGATCCACTGAGGATTATGCCCTCTCTGGCTTCATTTCCATGCTCACCAAAAAGGAAAAAGTATGAGTACTATTTTGGTGTTACAATTTATGTTAATTTTGGGGAAGAGATGCCCTGAACAGAGAATGTGACCATCTGGAAATTAGATGACTAGTTATTTATTACAAAATTGCTATTAGATATCATACATTAGCCTACTGTAATTTTGGTTAATGTTAGTGCTCATTGAAAGACTGAGTACTTTGGGATATACTGATACATTTTATTTAATTTTCTAGATGCACAAGACTGAGAACTAGAACCTGAATTTTGATGAATTTAACAAGGTAATTTCACTTTTGAAGATGAATTATATTTTCTTTAATGACTCTCCATTTAACTTACCTTGTACATATTTTTATTCACTTCATTCCTGGTGAAGTGATACTGGTGATACGTAAACATTCCAGAGGAATAAAAAGATGAACATGGTGTTTGGAATTTCCTATTAGCCTAATCATAATGAAGAGCTAATTCTACAACTGCTCATTGGATCAATGGCAGATTTCCCATAGGTTTCGGTTAGTACTTATCTGGCTGTTGCTCAGAAAATCTAACTAACTTGGCCCAAACAGAAAAGGGGAATTTACTGGGTCACATAACTGACAGTTTAGGATTAGGACAAACTTCCGACATGGCTTAGTTCAGATGCATAAACAAAGTTATTAGGATCCGCTTCTGAGTCTGTTGTCTCTGGGTCTGAGTTGCTAGCATTTTTAGGTTGATTCCATTCAATGTCACAAGATGGATTCAGTTGGGCCAAGCCTTCCCTCTTCTAAATCCCAGTTTACAGAGGGTGAAGGAAGGGAGGGAGGGAGAGAGAGAGACAGAGACAGAGAGAGAGAGAGAGGAGAGATGGAGAGAGAGATGGAGAGAGAGAGAGAGAGAGAGAGAGAGAGAGAGACTGATATTTCCAGAAGCCCCAGAAAATATGCCTGTGCATCTCATTGGCTCTAACCAGATTAACAGATTAACTACCCACTCTGAACTAATCACTTTGGCCAAGGGGACTTGTTACCCTGATTTATTTAAAGCTATCAGAACCTTTTCATGGAAAAAATCACAAAGGGGTCTGAGGGAAAAAGGAATGGGGAAGGGAAGTTTTTGGCAGATGGTTACTATTTCTCGGGGGGGGGGGGGGGGAGTAAATACTAGAAGCAAACTAGCTAATTACTTAATTTCTCAATCTGGTTATTAAAAGCCTTGAGAATTAAAAGCTAAAAAAGCAATAGAGTATATTGTTTAAAAAACTGAATTTATTTCACTCTGCAAATGAAGGATATCTATGACCTATAGAGTCAATGATTTTAATAAGAATTTCATGTTGCTATTCAAAATGAAATAAGAACTCCCCTTTCATATTGCAAGCAGTAATTATTGGAAATCTACAAATCTGTAGCATGTATATATTAATGTTCACTCTTAACCATGCCATAAACTAAGCTGAAGTCATGCATTAACCCATGGAAGATTTCTTTAGGTTGAAATTATATATATATTCATTAATTTTTTTAATGTTTATTTATTTTTGAGAGAGAGAGAGACACAGTGTGAGAAGGGGTGAGACAGAGAGAGAGGGAGATACAGAATCCCAAGCAGGCTCCAGGCTCTGAGCTGTCAGCACAGAGCCCGATGCCGGGCCTGAACTCACAGACTGTGAGATCATGACCTGAGCCGAAGTCGGCTGCTCAAGCAACTGAGCAACCCAGGCATCCCTATGTATATTCATTTTTAAAGCAAGTCGTTAAAGAAGGTCCATTGAAACCTGAATTTATTGTTTCTTCTTTGTTTTGCTTACTTATCATATTAGAATTGGATAATAAATGAACTGTTCTGATAATGATAAGTAAGCAAACATAAAAAGCAACAGTTCCTTATTTATTCTTAGAATACAAGAATTAGTGAAAATGGAAAATTAAAGCCATATAGGATATTGGTTCTTTGCTTACAAAGGAGATGGAACATACACCCTGATCTTTAACAGGTAACTGGAATTGTTCTTTCTTGGTGAACGTAAAACTAGAAAGAAAACTAGCAGAACAGAATTTAATCTGCTAGAGTGACGCATTATTCCTAAAATATAGTCCCACAACAATAAAGACCATTTTATTTTTGGAAAAAAAGGGTGACATGAAAAATCATCCCTACTGACAATAAGAGAAGTCAGATAGGACTTATCAGAATGATATTAGCTGTGGCCCCAAGTCCAATTACAATGACAAAAGCTGCAGTTCATCCCACTCTCTCCCCTTTGCATTTCTCCCAGGAAGAAAGGCCAACTGCTCCCAGACCATATATAAAGAAATGTATACAAGGGGCTCAAAGTGTAAACTGTTGTAGTTATTGGGGTGCACTGCCTTTCTGCCCCTTTAGGAATTAAGAGTTTATTCCACCAGCTCCTGAGAGCTACTCAAAGATTTGATGTGCCATTAGTTGTTATTCTTCTTTGAGGATTTCCTTTGGAAGACTGGGTGAGGAAGAAGACCGTGTCACCTAAGCTCCTTTCAAGGGCAACCTGCATCCATGGAGCTGTAATGGCTTGACTCTCTTGACCCAACTCAAGTTAACTCTGAGAAATCATCCCAGCACTGGAGCTACCCAGGGGTTGGCTGAGATCTGATTGGGATTGCAATGCCCAAACCAAATCTAGTTTTCTTTCCCTCCCTTAATCTTTCCATTTTGCAAAATTGCTCTCTAGTTAGCTGGTACTAACATTTTCTTAAATTTCTCAGTATTTTCTCAGATATTATGGCACTAAATATAGAAAACAGGTATCTTAACAGCACTCAGTAAAACCTGAGAGAGAGCATCAGGGGGGGTTAAGGCACTGTAAGGCTGTGAAATAAGTGGGCTCAGAATGGGCATAAATCTAGCTTCTGGTTATGCCAAGTGTTTCTGTATCCCATTGAGGTGGCCAATGTTCACCTTTGGTGTAAATAATGCAGTTCCTGGGATTGCTAGGAGCATCTTCTGTTGTAACCTTACACTTTTTTTTTTATTCTAAAACCCAACTTCCTATCATGCCAAGCAAAGTGCTTTGCGCTTAATAGGCCCCTTAAAAACACTGGCTATATACACTGATGCAATGTTATTAATGAATAATTAAATTGATAAGTTATTTGTATTAAAATCAGTGTCAGATAATACTTTCTTCCTTGAAGAATGATCATGTTAATTGAATAAGAAAATGATTAATTTTGTTTAATTCAATTATAGTAACTTGTTTCTCAAGAATTCATTAACCAGGTCCCAGCAACTCCACTTACTAGTTTGATAATCTTGAGCCAATTTCCTAACCTCACTGAGTTTCACTTTCCTCATCTAGGGAATCAGAATAGCAATAACATTTACTTTATTAATGGAAGAACCAAATGTAATAAAGGACGAAAAGCAATCAGCACAGTGTCCCTCACGGAGTAAGCATTTTATGAGTGCTTGCTTACTCTTGCTACAGTTAGTGTTCAAATAGAAGCGAAGGGGATTTTCTGATGGGGCCCCTCATCTTCATGACCCTTCCATATGACTCTTGCTCTCTGTCTGCCCTTGAGCTGGGAGCTCAACATCCTACCAAGTGTAAGTGAGGTTCTTCCTAGATTACTGGTCTTGCCCTTTCCATAGGATTGCTTTTCTCTGAGAGTGACATATTAAGCTCTTCTCTGAGGGCAGTGGGTTCTCCCTGAAGTGCTCAGTCTGCTTTATTTTTATGTCCAATAATGTCATAATACCATTTTCTAAACTGCACTTTTCTTTTTATAAAAGCCTTTTGTCATAAGAAAAGTACCAGTGTAAGTGACATTCAGCTCCATGTATGTGCTCAAAGCCTTTGCATTGTCCCAAGGGAATTAAGTTGAATTGGGTTATTTGAAGGAATGGAGATTCAGATGCTTCTCCTAAGAAGGCAGCATAAGCAGAACAGAAGTGTTAGAGCCAGGATCACCGGAGCTCAAATTATGGAGTGGCCTGTAGTAATGTATATGTGAACTTTCTTTCTATCTTTGTATCTTCACAACTTCGTATGTGTGAGAGTATTTTTTTTTTTGGGGGGGGGGGGGGGAGACAAACAGCATACCTGCATGTTCATGAGTAGGGGGTCAGAGAGAGAGAATCTTAAGCAGCCTCCACACCCAGCCTGGAATCCGACACAGGGCTCTATCCCACAACCCTGGGATCATGACCTGAGCTGAAATCAAGAGTTAGAGGCTTAACTGACTAAGCCACCCAGGCACCCCTAGCCATACTTTTTTTTTTTTTTTTAACTTTATGTTTTTATTTTGAGAGAGAAAGAAAGCATGAGTCAGAGAGGGGCACAGAGAGACAGAGAGAGAGAGAATCCCACGCAGGCTCCACACTGTCAGTGCAGAGCCCAATGTAGGGCTCCAACCCACAAACCGTGAGATGGTAACCTGAGCCAAAGTAGGACGCTTAACCGAGCCACTCAGGTGCCCCTACACCTATACTTAGAGAGGCATGTCATTTGTTCAGGATTGACCATAATAATTAAATGTGAGTGCAGGGAATATGGGGCACTTTTTTCCATGCCTAACCCTATTCCCAATCTGTTCATCATTTATATTATTTAATACTCACTACAACTGTCTAAGGCAAATCCTACTGTTAGCTTTATTATATACACAAGAAAACAGAAGCACACATAAGTTAGAGGATTTGTCTGAGTTTCCAGAGCTCCTCATGATGAAGCCAGGGTTCCTGACTCCACCCCTCTCATTCTTAGTTGATAGATTGCTTCTTTGCATAATCATTTCTAATCCTCAGAATAACAGTACTGTTGTTTACCGACGTCAGTGTCATTTTAAGAAGCAAAGTTGGAGGGAAAAGGGAAGAGAAAGAAAAAAAGAAGACAAAGAAACATGAAAGCTTGTCGGTGGGACAGCTTTTCATGTAGCCTTTCCTTGGCAATATAAAATGGGGAAGAGGTTTCAAATAGAAGAGAAAATAACCTTGTTTTAGAATGTAAGCACTGTGAGGGCAGCGATTTGTGTCTGTTTTGTTCCCTGTTTATCCCTGGCACTAGAAAGTGCCTGGTCCCCTGTATCTCTTATGTCAGTAAATGAATGAATTTGGGTAGTGTGTGCCCTTGCTGAAGCAGGTCCCTATGAGCTGGGGAGTATTTCTGGGGTATTTTGCACAGAAATGTTGCAACTACAGGTGCATTAAAGTTTAACTACACAAGTATCAGAACAGTGTGTGTCGAGGTACCCAGGAAATGGCTAGATCCAATCCTCTGTTATGCTCAGAAGCTGGAGATCCAATATCTTCTTTCATTTTACAAAAATGTTTTGTGTTTGAGCCATACTCTCTAGAGTATGGACTGTGAATCTAAAATCTTTCCTAAATTTTTACCTTTTCGTCTCTAGTCTTTTAATATTTTCCCTATGTATTTATATTTTCTATTTTTTTCTATTTTACTTATCTACTTATTTCTAATTGTTTTTCTATTTCCAAGAATATCATTTTTTCCTCCTCAATTACACTTCTCCATGTCTTCTTAGCAGTTTTTGTCGCCAGATTTGAGTGCCTTACTTTTTCTCTTGAACTGGTTTTTTGTTTTTTGTTTTTTTTTTTTGTTTTTTTTTTTTTTTTTTTTTATGTATTTTTCTAAAGTACATTTTTGGACATTTTTATCCAGGAGTAACAAGTAGCTGGTGTGCTACTGGGTCACTGGATATTGGAAACTCTCTCTGTTGCTCTGGCTCTTGAATCACCTGATCTGGCTAGACTTCCAACTGGTCAAAGTGTAGTCATTGCTCTGCTGTCCTCTGGTGACCAATAAAACGGAAAACAAGTCTGATGTGAAGATAAGTTTTATTTTTATTTTGTATGTAAACACCTTTTTCTATGCCTGAATGCTTGAAGGATTAAAAAAATTTTCTTGGTGAAATAGATTCTTAACTATGAAATCACGACCTGAGCCAAAGTTGGACGCTTAACCAACTGAGCCACCCAGGCACCCCAGTTTTGACTTTCTTGTTTGCTCTCTTGCTCTTGGGAAATTTCCTAAATCTACTGTCCACTAAAGTTGTCTTAATCTTAGTATATTTCTAACATGTTAAAGAAATAAGCGGATCTTCTAAATCAAGAATTGGTAAACTATGGTGCATGACCTGCTTTTGTTTGGCTCATGAGCTAAAAATGGTTTTCACATTTTTAAAGGGTTGCTAAGAAATAATAATAATATATTATTATATATTATTTTTATTATTAGCAGCAGCAGCAACAGCAACACAGACGATATCTGGAATTCGTAGCCTAAAATACTTACTATCCTCTTCTTTATAGACAAGTTTGGTGACTCCTGTTTTTAAATCAAATACTCATTTTGCTGCAGTCTCTAATCTGTTCTTTATTGCCTCAACTCAATTTTTAAATTTATTTATCCTATTTTCATATGAAAAATTTATTTCCTGGTCTTGGTTTATCTTTTTTATGGATTCAATAATTTTTTCTAGATACAGCCTTTCTTTCCCTGGCAATATAAAATGGAAGAGGAAGCTTCAAGTAGAAAAGAAGATAACTTATTTTAGAGTACGAGCATATGAAGGTGAGGATTTATATCTATTTTTGTCCCTGTATTACTCCTAGTGCTTGAAAGTGGGAATTAGGACGTTAGCTACAAGGAAAACACTTCTTTGGGGAGGCAGGAAAATTTGTTGCAAAGTTTGTATGTGTGTGTCCATATTCATGCTTGCAGTTCCTAAAGTTGTTCAAGTAATTTTCTTTCTGCCAGCTGACCTATGGCTATCCTCTCCCACTACCTCCAGATGGAAAGTTGGGATATCTGTGATCCATTAAAAATTCGTTTGCTCAAGGGAAGAATGGAAAAAGCTGTCAAAGAGGCTGTTATTTTTGCCTTAGTCCCCCATCACTTAAGGGGGGAGGTGTCATTTCAAACATTCTCTGACTGACATGGCTATGTTTTATGAGTCTGCAGTAGCAAATTTCATGGTTTACCTTGGTTTGGTCACATTAGGTGGAGGAATGGTGATCAGGGCCACAGTCTGTTGAACGTATCTGGCTACTGAAATAGTGTCTGAAATTCTTAAATTTGTTCAATTTGCTAGTCTTCCAAGTGTCCCCAAGGGACTCTGCTTCCCTCTTGAGCCATGCCAGTTTTAGATGAGAAGTTCCGAGGGCTCTGTTGGAAATCCTGTTAAGTTATTACCCATGTGGGTACCTTCTCACATCCTTCATTCTGCTGATTTGCCAGCTGGTTATTGCTTTTTGTAAACTTGCTCACCTGTACTGTATCTTAAAAGGGATCTTTTAAAATTTTTGTCTTAATGACAATTTTTTTCTCCATTTTCTATCGCTGGTAAAGTGTTTAAATATAATTTTCATTTTGGACATTTCAAAGAAATTTTGGAAGAGACTCAGTTGATTGTTCTCAAACAGCTATCCTTAAACATATGTACTTCAGTGCATTTCCAAAGAAATTAATTCTTTTAACCCTCAGACAACCTTGTGAAATAGAAACCTCTCTCTCTCTCTCTCTCTCTCTCTCTCTCTCTCTCTTTTAGATCTTTACACTCTTTATATAGAAAATAAGCTTCAGAGAGATTAAGTGGCTGTCTCAGGGTCACATGACTGGTAAATGGTTTCAGCTTCCCTGTCTCACACTCTGTCCTCCACCTGGAGATTTATAAAGAGGTGAAACCGGTCCACTCCCCTGGTGTGATTAGAAGTGATGCTAGGAATGTCCCTTATCTACATCAACCACATCACCTTTCCTTCCACCATTCTTGTGAAACTATTGGATTAAAAAAAAAAATCTAACTCTTAGAATTCAGTGAGAATATTAATTTTCTTTACCGGAACCAATTTACAAAAATTGGTCCAGACTACATTGGGGTGTACACCTTCTGATCTGTTGGTATTTGACTTTCATCCATTTGATCCCCTTATAGCTCAATGCATCCTATTTCCACAACTTGCAGTTTAAAAGGCAAGTGATTTGTATCCATCAGCTCAGCAGTGACAAGAGGGCTAAATCCATCATTGGGTATTACTTGGTCTTCCCGCATAGACTGCCAAATGCCTTCCAAAGCCACTGAAATTGATGGTGACAATTTTCCACATTCTTCATTTATGGTTTACATTGTGACTTTCTTCCACTTCAATCTCTCTAGGGACTAAATCCAGTCTGTTTTGTGTTAGATTTTACAGTTATAACCTATTTCATCTTTTGAAGTTGCACCTTGAAAGAGGCTTTTGTTACATCTGTGAATCAGCCAAAATACTTACAGGTAGCAAGACTTCCGTTTTAGGTTCTGTTGCCTTTTACTGTTTTCTTTAAACTGATCAGGGGGAATATATTATAATTTGGTGATGTCAAATGCTTCCGGTATTTATGTTTTGCGTTGATCATCTTCCTATTTTGTTGGGTTTTATTTGACAACGACTTCTACTTCCAGTGAGTGGCTGCATGTATACTGAAGTTTGGGCCAACTCCAGTCTGTTGGACTGGTTACATTGAAAGCATATCTGCTGGTGGGACATCATGGAATATCCTGTTAACTTTACGGTTAATGGGAGTTGGTTGGGGGCAAAGAGAGGAAGCCAAAATGCTTGAGTAGTAGGCACTAGAGACAGTTTTAGCCATGCAATATTGATGTAGACAGCTATTTTCCACGGCACTGAGGAGAGTTGGACTATTTATTTGCAACAAAACCCTTACAGAATTCATGAAGCAAAGAGAGAGAACTCCAAAAAGACAGAAACTATGGAGACTAGTTAACACTAATTCAACCAGGAACATGTCCTTAGTATGAGAAACCCTAGTTTTACTTTTCCAGTAGCATATGGAGAACTTTTTTTTTTATCCATACATGTTGAACTGGCCTTGAAGTTGTATGGCTGAATATGGATAACATTTTTAAATTTGTTATTTTTTTTACAAAAGGTTTTGGTTGCTTTTGAATTTATTCTATAAGTTTAATTAATAGCTGAGATTTCTAAACTTTAAAATCTGTGGGACTTTCTTTACTTTCCCCATCAAGTTCCATTTCCCTGATTATGTATGGAATTGATGTAAGGGAAATGCAGCAGATACAATCACGGCTGTCAAATTCAAACACCAACTAGAATTTTTTAGTAACTATATTGTTGTAAAGCAAACATCTTTTATCGAAAATATTCTATATCCAAAGTTCTTAGAAAGTTGCTTTGAGCTTAAGATGATGCTGAGGTGAATAAAATCTGTGCCCTAACTGGAAGGGATCATTTTTCCTGCAGGGGGGTATCTGACACATTACGTATAAGTGGATCGAAGCATGAAAGCTAGGGTTTCATAATTAAAGTTTCAGTTTGAATGTATATTTTAGAAAAAAAAATGATAGAAACACGTGAGAAAGGACGACAGATGACAAAGGAATTATTGTCTAGGAAGTGGACTCACTTCAAATAGACACGTAAACATGTTAAGTATGTTCCACACTCATTAAGTGGAAGTCGTGTTCAAGCAAGAATGTACTGAGCCACAAGTCATACAGGCACTCACTCCCGGACCACCTTTTTATTATCTTTGTTTGTGTCCTCTTCTTTGTATCCATTTCATGCTCATGAGGTCAACTGTGGGCATACAACCTCCATGGAGGGAAGATCCAGGAGAGGTTTTCTGTTTATAGACGGCCTTGTATCTGAAGCTATTGCTGCTTCCCCCAGACTGTGGTGGAAATTTCTTAAGAATTTCATCAGAGTCCCTTAGGAACCTTTATTGGAAGGTTAATTCTGAAGCTACTTGTTCTACTGGCTGTAACTTTGTTCGTCTACACTTGAGAATATCTGGTACAAATAAAGCATTGGAGGGTGATAGAGAAGGAAACTTTCTTTACATCCACACAGCTAACCCGAAATTCAGTCTTTGTAATTTTCTTCATACGGTTTTTTAATTGTCTTATTTCTATACTGGGATTTTCTCCTTCAATACTTTTTGTTCCTCAGTAAGGTGTCATATCTTGGAGTGGCTTATCCTATTTATGGCTCCTTCTGTTACCACGTTCACTTTGGATTAAATCGTCTCTGAGCACTGTCTGTGGAGGGAGAAGCAATTCCAAATTCAAAAATATCTGGACTCTAAAATTGAAGCCCTGTATGGTTGGTTAATGGAAGTGGGGTGGCCACAACACACAGAGCAGGTAGAAAGTTCTTGATAAGAACTCACTGAGGACAAATTTCAAGTCAGGTACCAACACACTGATTGTTATCCACATCAAGGTCCTGGGTACAATCTTTGAATGGCTCCAGACATCTTATGGAATGAAAGTAAAGCTTCTTTTCATGGTGTATATTACCTCTGTGTCCAGCTCTGGACATCTATTCTGTCACCACCTTTGAGTACTAGTTCCCTATATACTGAGTGTTCTATATTTCCGTTCCTGTCCCTGTCCCTGTGTTATCTTTTTACCTGAGAGTGGGTCTACCTGCCCATATTTAACAGGCTAAACTCTTCACATCCATCATTTATCTTAGGTATGACCTTCCCAGAACAATCCTATGCCTACTTCTTAAATGAAGACCATGCACCATACTGTACACAAATTGCTTGTTTGCACATTGTGTTTCTGTTTCTTTGTTGTATTGCTGGGAACCAACCCAGTACCTGACACAGATTACATTTATACATAAGAAACAAGAACAAACAGATGGAACAATAGCCACAAATAGATAGATGTTAGTCTAATCAGAAAGAGTATGAGGGATGAAAATTCATTTCAACTTTAGTGTAGATAAAAATTCTATCAGGCCTACTACCACAAGACTTCTTTTCCACACACACAAACTTTGGTTATTTTTCACCTCAGAAGTGGAATTTCTTTGTTCTTCTTTGCCTACTGGATAAAATCCAAATGCCTTATGTAGGCACAGAAAATGTGAATTCTGGATCCTAATTTCCCTGTCCCAATTTCTTCTACTATTCATTCTTTACTTAAAAGCTTCACCACTTGCTAGTCATATGATTTTGAGACTGTTACTTCGCTTGGAAACTCAATTTTCTCTCTGTAAAATGGGAATAAATGATGTAAAGTATATAATATTAATGAAATAATGATATATACTCAGTCTAGAACCATTGTTCAAAATGTTAATTACTATTAATATTGAGATATGTATTATGACTCCCAAATATTTTACTCCACCCAAACATATTTAAAATAGGTGTTGGGATATATGCTTTTCTGCCTCTTCGCTTTTGTTTGCCTTATTTGTATTTTCCTATTCAAATAATAATTAGTATACAAGATTAGTTGTCTAGAATCTAACTGCTTTGTATTCTCTGACAATCTAAATTGATATAATCTTTCTCTTTATTCTTATAGAAATTATCATGTTTACAATACATATGCAAATTATTGAATTCATTCATGCAGTCTTCCAACACATATTTATTGAGAACTTTTTGAGCATAACACACTGAGTCCTTGTGTTAGATAGTACAGATAGGTGGTAAATGAGATACCACCGTCATTACACGCAAGGAATTTTTGGTGCAGTGGTTTACCGAAGGAAATCTGGAGCCAGAGTTTTCATATTTGTAACTAGGTTCCATCACTAACTTACTACCTGACCTGAAAAAGTTAGTAAAACTCTGAGTCTTATAGGTGGAAATTGCTGAGAAGAGTATCTAGCACAGTAAGCATTAAATGTTATCAGTACATTATTATTGTCAATGATATTACATTTTAGTAAGAGTGAAGGACCTTAAACACTTAAACATTTAATTTTTATCACAAAACTATTTTTGTGTTTAATATTTAAAAGAGAATTTGAGAAATCTGTCCAAGGCCCCAATCTGAATTCAAAAATACTCAAAAATGGGTGGAAGATTTATATGCTGATGAAATATTTTCAAAGACCCTAAAGAAAAATGGAGACTTTAAGGTAGTGAAAGAAAAGCTTCCTGAAAGACTTCCATTTCCATAAATAGCTAACTAGATGATTTGGACTAATCCTTCTACTAATGATAACTAAAGGAACTGGTCAAAACTCTGTAAGATGGTGAGATATTGCCAGACCATGAAAAAGGGGAAGATAATAGCCCCTGAATTAAACCAGGGCTGCTTCTATCCAGGGACATTTTTCTAAAGCAGGTCAGAGCTAGGGCTCCATGAGAGACAGCTAAGGAACAGCTGTCAAATTCCTTTTGTCCACCAGAAGCAAAGCTCTCTGAGAATTGTCCACTTCCGTATTTCTTCTGCCAATTTTAAGAAAGTTGTTAAGAGACACACAGAACTTTGAGGCACAAACTCCTTGAACCGAAGAGAAAAGATCAAATTACAGTCTTCTCCAAAGGTGGAAATCTTGTTTTATATGGCCCCTATTCTGGCAAGGACCCTAAAAGGTTACATTATAGAGTGGGATTAGGAATAGTGCCCTGATCATCTAAGTATCATAGAAAATTCTGATGCCTTGGGTTTGCACTCTTTCTTCCAGGAACTTGGAAGAAAGATTAAAAAATAAAATAAAACCATTTCTGACACAAGATAATAAAACTCCAGATCTCAAATTATTTCTAAAAAGAATTTATCAAATAAAGTATCCAGCAAGCAATTAAAGTTTATGAGGCACAGGAGGCAATAAAACACAAACTAAAATCAGCAGAAACAATCGCCAACAGAAACAAATTCACAAGACCAAAAACATGAAATCATCCAAGACAGAATGTAATAGCACTGTGTTCATTATACTCTTAGAAACAAAATCTAAATGCAAAAAGTTTCTGCAAAGTACTGGAAACACAAAATATTATTTTGCAGCTTTGAAAAGGCTCCAATTAGAAATGATATAACTGAAAAATATATAATAACTGATATTAAAAACAGATGACTCTTAGGGCAGATGAGATACAATTGAAGAGAAAATTATGAATAGGAAGATAGCTCAGAAGAAATTCAGAATGAAACAAGGAGAATTGGAAAACAGAGATATAGTTAAGAGAATAATCAATATAAAGGATAAAACAAGAATATCTAAAATTCATTCATTTATTAGAGTTCCAGAAGTGTGGAGGAGAAAATGAGGAAGCAGTAACATAAAATAGTTATTGACAATTTTCTAAAACTGATCAATAAGCCCAACAGATGTCCAATGGGATAATTAAAAGGAAATTTACCAGGGTACATGGGTGAATCTGTTCGTTGAGCATCCAACTCTTGGTTTCAGCTCAGGTCATGATCTCACAGTTCATGGATTTTAGCCCCACATCTGGCTCTGTGCTGTCAGTGAGGGGTCTGCTTGGGATACTTTCTCTCTTGCTTTCTCTCTCTGCCTCTCCCCCACTCGTGTTCTCTCTCTCTCAAAATGAATAAATAAACTTAAAAAAAGGGAAAAAAAAGGAAATTTACATTTGAACACATATAATAAAAGTGCAGAAACCAAAGTTTGCATAACTTCCAAACTACAGAAAACATGGAAGTGATTAAAACAGTTTTGGTGGCTTTTCAATATGTCAACTTGTCTACACTGACCTACATTCCCAGAATTCCTATTCTCTAAGTTTCTGGTAGAGTAGTCCACAGGAGAAATTCTTCTGGGGAATTTGGAAGGTAGGAGTGAAGCAGCAGCCTTTTTGCAGCTCACACATATTTTCCCTTACCAGTGGGCCTACCCATTGACTTGAGTCAATGGCCAAGCCTGAAACTGCTCCATCTTTAAGTATTTCTTTAGCTTCTCTAAGTCCTGAGTCAGGGGAATGTGCATTTAGTAACACGATGGAAGTCTCTGGCTTCTGCAAGACACCTGTATTATCAGGGTCAAAGACAAAAAGAGCTGTCATGGGTTCCAGCTTGTTCTTGCTCTCTTCTACCTTACTTCCGTATTTCCTTTCCAACAGCCTACCTCTGGATTGCAAGGTCTAATATCAGATGTGAAAATGATAGCCTTACAGAGACTGCTTAACCAACTCTCATAATTGTGCATGGTCAAATCATGTGATAAATTCCTTTATACCTATCTTTATCTATCTGTATCATCACTTTTCCTAGTGGTATTGTTTCCCTAATTGAACTCTGATGCAGTAATCAATTATGCTAAATAAATGTAATAAAGGAGACAAAAATGAACATAGAACAGTCATTATCTATAGAAGCCGAATGGTAAAGTGGTAGGTATAAGCTAAAATATACTAGTTATTAGATAAAATATAAATAGCCTAAATGCTGTATACAAAATTCAAAGATTGTTGAACTGGATTCAAAAACACAACACTCAGACCATATATTGTTCATAGGAGACACATTTAAAATATATGAAAAAAAGCAGAAAAAAAGTAGCAAAATAAACTCAAAGAAATGTAAGGAAAGAAATAGTAGGGGCACCTGAGTGGCTCAGTTGGTTAAGGGTCTGACTTTGGCTCAGGTCATTATCTCACCACTCGTGAGTTCAAGCCCCGCATCAGGCTCTGTGCTGACAGCTCAGAGCCTGGAGCCTGCTTCCGATTCTGTGTCTCCCTCTCTCTCTGCCCACCGCCCCCCCTCCCTGCTCACACTCTGTCTCTGTCTCTGTCTCTCTCTCAAAAATAAACACTAAAAAAAAAAAAGAAATAGTAAATAAAATAATACAACTAACCATATATAATACAATAACATAATAGAGTTTTGAAAAATATGGTATCACTAGAAATGTAAAGAAATTTCAAAGAAAACATAAGGATCTTATAAAAGACTTAATGCTAATAAATATTAATATCTAGTTGAAATGGACACATTCTGAGAAAAATGAAACTTAACTCTGACACAGTGAGAAATAAATATAAGAATCATATATTTTTAAAGAAACCTTAATTTAATATCCCACCCCCCTCCCCCCCCACACACACAGGCACTAATGCCTCACCATCAAATTCTACTGAATATTTTAGAAATTCTTATACAAATTCTTTCAGAATAAAAAAATCAGAAATTCCTCATCTCCTGTTTTGAAGTCGGTATGATTGTGCTTATAAAACTTGGAAAATTTTATAAAAAATATTATAGACCAATCTCCGCATGAACAAAGTCCAAAATAAAATATTAGTAAACCAAATATGCCTATAGATAAGAAGAATAATACTTCACAATTAAGTTAGATTCATTTCAGGGTACAAGGTTGGTTTTACATTAACATACAAAATAATATAACTTACCACATTAGCCTAACAAAGAAGAGAAATCATATGATTATCTCATTAGATACAGAACAAGCATTTGCTATAGTTCAATATCTAGTTACGCTAGAAATTCATAAACTATAAAGATGAGAGAACCTCTTTAATTTAATAAAATATATCTTGAAGAAAACTTAGACCAATAATCATATTTACAAGTGAAACCTGAGAAGAATTTCCTTGGCCATTAGAAAATAGAAGGCTGTGCTTCTTTCCAATATCATAGCTAAATAAATTAAATGTATATTTACTGTGAAAGAAGAACTATTAATATAAAATAAAAATAAGAGCGGCACCTGGGTGGCTCAGTCAGTTGAATGTCTGATTCTTGATTTCAGCGCAGGTCATGATCCCAGCACCTGGGATCTAGCCCCGCGTCAGGCTCCATGCTTAATATTCTCTCTCTCTCTATCCCTCTGCCCTCTCCCCTGCTTGTGCGTGGTCTTTCTCTCTCAACAAACAAAAAAATAAACCAACCAAACAAAGAAAACACAAAGCCTAAATACCAATCAGTCTACTACCACCAGATTGGCAAAATTTTAAGGTTGAAAACATCAAATATTGGTGAAGATGTTGAACCACAACTCTCAAGTTGGGTTTCAGCTTGTTCTCGCTCTCCTTTACCTTGCTTCCACATTTCCTTTCCCAACAGCCACCCTGGATATATGAAATGGTAACGGCTACTTTGGGAACAAGCTTGACACCATCTGGAAGATGCTGAAAACATTATTATGTTATCTTGCAATTCTGCTAGGCATGCATAAATATGCTAGGAAACACGAACAAGGACATTCATAGCAAGACCATTTGTTATAGCTCAAAACTGGAAATACCTAAATTTCCATCAACATTAGAAAGGGTAAACAGACCGTTGTATATTCATTCAGAAAACTAGACCTCAATGTATACATAGGCATGCAAAAAATGAATAAACCTTCATAATGTTGAGTGAAAGAAATCAGATATGGAAGAATACCAACTAATTGATTTCATTTATATAAACTTCAAAAATAGGAAACAAATTAAACCACATTTTTTCAAAATGAACAATTAGATAATAAAATGATAAGGGGAGGCAAAAAGGAATATGTTTTAAAACACTAAGGAGCATGGTTATCATTGAAATCAGGAAGGATATCATGATCCAGAAGGAACCTGTGGGGCTTTTTTAGCTGCTAGCCATGCTCCACTCTTGAGATTGGGTTGGGCGGGGGGGTGCGTTAAAGAGACATTTAATTTTACAGTTTTGTTAAATCATTTATGTCTTTTTGGATTTTCTGTATGTTTGTTACATATTATAACTTAAAAATAAGGCAGTCCAGGAAGACAAAAGAAATAACATGAATAAGTATTAATAAGAAAGTAATACAAATCTCAGTTATTAGGAGATGATGCATGTTTGTGTATAGAGAAAGTGTTTAGAAATCTAAAGATTCTCCAGCCCCTAGTGTGGCTAGGTATGAAGATAAAGAGGCAGGCAGGGGCCAAGAAAATGGGACTTCGCTGAAGGGATTTAAGTACATGAATCACTTGATCAGTCATGAATTTGCCTCAAAAATTCTGGTTTTAATTTGGCTTAAAGTGCTAAGGCTTTGCCCCTTATTTGGGATATTACATTCTTTCTGGTTACAGCCCCTGTGTAGTACCTTTTTCATGGTACAGTTTCAGTAACTATTTTGGATTGGATTTACTGGGAATCTGGGCCTCTGCAAATACTGTATTAACTTGAACAAAGTAAGTTTTCTCGAACATTGTAATACAGTCACTTCTGAAAATTATGAATTATAAGTTTTCTTGTCCTACATACAAATATAATTAGCATAAATACTGTGTCTACATATCTAATAAAAAATGATGACTATAGATTAATAAAGACATTTGGTGGAATTCAGCCCAAATGTTATTTTAGCACAAAAAAATAACCAAACAAATAAACAAACACACCTTAAATGAAATTTTGCCTGAATTGTCTAGAAAATTGCTTTTCTCTTCATTTAATACTACATATGTAGATGCAGGTTTGATTGATTATAAAATCGCTTTGTGTAATCCTCAAAGTACTCTCATCTAGAAAATGACTTCAAATCAGTTGTTTCCAAGCTAACAGTTCAGGATCAGTCTCATGATTTTCTAAGTAAGAAATGCATGAAAATACATACAATTCAAGCCTTTATAGTAATGTTTATAATGTATAAATACATTAAATATTACTAGAATGTTAATTAAATATTAAAGCTAAAACCTAACATAAAAATAACACAAGAAATACTAAACTTAAATTAGCATTGCAATATTGTCTTAACACTTATTAAATATTCCATATAGCAAAACACATTGAGTATTCAAAATTGTAGCCACATTTAATAAGAATATTTTTTGTTTGAAACCTCACATGTAAAGTTGCAGCATTATAATCTCTTTCTTTTCCTTCTACTTTGTTCTCCAGAGAGAAGGTAAGGTAGATATAAATAGTGAAAGGGAGAGAAAGGCTTACTAATTCAAATAATTGTTTCATAGAATTATGGGCGATTTAAAGTAACCCATAAAATGTGTACATTTTTGCCTAGTATTATTTAAATTCTCCATTAAAAATATGTATATATAGTCACCTATACTCTAGATGCTGTATATTATGGCTTCATATTGCTACCTCTCTACCTGGGCATTTAAAACAGCAAGTTTCCAAAGAGAACTGCATTGAAGAGCAGAGTTTTGTGATTCTGAAAGGGCATGAGCTGATTGTCTGAAGAAACACACAACAGATTTCACGTAACACCATGCCATCTATGAGTATCTTGAACTAAGTTTCTCCATTCTGGGATGGGGTCAAGATGGGGAAAGTTAAGCCTGACCACTGCTACTCAGACATCTGTCCAGAAGTATTATAGTGGCTGTAGTCATTAAATTTTTATGTCATTTCCAGGTGTTTGTGAGCATTATTTGGAAAAACTCAACATTAGTGCTCTATAGGTTGGTATTCAAGGTTCTGTATAATTTGTTCTGACCTTTATTTCCAGTTTTAATGTCCTCTTGATTATAGGTCTTCAATCCTACACACGTTTACCAATGCTTTCCTCCTAGATGTACATTTGCCTACATGTTTACACTCACAGAAATTTGAATATCCCTTCTGTTCACCTATTAAAGGTGATCCTTCCCTCCTTGAAAATTCAAATTACATTCTAATTCTGAGATATCTTCTGATAATTTATCACTGGAAAGAGTAAGTCTTAAAGTCCTCTGACATTTTTCCTTCAAACAGTCCTCATTTAGACAGAGCTTAGTGAAGTCATAAAAGTTCTCCCAAATGGAATGCAAAGTTCTTAAAAGCAAAAACTCATTTTTCTGGGGCACCCGGGTGGCTCAGTCCGTTAAGCGTCAGACTTCAGCTCAGGTCATGATCTGTAGGTTGACGAGTTCAAGCCCCGTGTCAGGCTCTGTGCTAACAGCTCAGAGTCTGGAGCCTGCTTCATATTGTGTGTCTCCCTCTCTCTCTGCCCCTTGTCCACTCATGCTCTGTCTCTGTCTCAAACATAAATAAACATTAAAAAATTAAAAAAAAAAAAACTATCAGCTTTCCTTTGGCATTCAGCACAAAACCTTAAAGCAAATGCCTTTCCATTCTGACCTGACTTCTTTAAGACTTCAATCCTACATATTGATGAAGTCCTCCAGATTACAAACAAAAAAGTAGTCCTGCTGGATGCTCACTGCACTAGTTTGCTCTCCCTGGGGAAGGCTGCAGTAACAATCTCCAGATTTTGTTGACTCACAGAAGAGGAATATTTCTTTTTGATGGTATTTGTAGACTGCAGTGGCTGTGGTGGTCATGACTTGTGTCTTCATTCCAAAGTCCAAACTGAAGAAGCAGCCTCTAGTCTTGACCTACCCATCTCACGGCAGAGAGACAAAAGCAAGAGTGACAACAGAAGCATGCAGGTGGTTCGTAAGCCTATACTTAGGATTTCAAATGTCTCTTCTGCTCATATTTCACTGTTCAAAGCAAGTCAAATGGCCCTGACAATGAGGCGAACATGTAGATATCGCCTACCATAGAGTACTGAAAGCTCATGGCAATCTGTGGGGATGTATAATGTTCTTACTGGGAAGAGGGTGGGCACTATAGACCCCCCTACTTAGGATTTACAGTGCTTTTCTTGTTCTCTGCTTGTTTCATAATTTCTCCCAATGTTGATCCTCATTTCTTCTCTAGTTGACTACTCCTATTAGTTATTTTTATTAACTATTGACATCCATTTTTAAATTTATATTCTGCCTCCCCATCTGGCTCTATTTCTGCTATATGATCACAGGTAAAGTTCCCTGCATGTGGAGAATCTCACCTGTACACTAAACATTGTATCAGCAAGTATTATGTAAACTGAGGAAAATATTCAATAAATATGCATCAAACCATTGTTTAACAATCAAATTATTGTTTTTCCAGTGGCATTAATTGTTATTCTGTATCCAATGCTATGAGACTCTACGGTCTATCTTTACCATTAAGCACTAAGCTTAGAGCACCTACTCTTGGCAAGGGTTGCCCGTAAAAGTACAGTAAAACCTTGCATTGTGAGTCACCTGTTCTGTGAGTGTGCTGCAAGATGGGCAAACATTTATAATAAATTTTAACTTGATAAACAAGTGATGTCTTGCAATAGGAGTAGTGTGTAATGCCACAGGTCACATGATCACAACTGAGCCAATGGTTTCTCTCTCTCTCTTGCTCACTCCCTTGCTGTGGGATTGTGGGTGTTCATCACCCATGCTCGGATGCTCAGTCTCAGGCCTCAGTGTTTGGCAAAAATCAGTGATTTTTCAGAACGTTGGAAGGTGCCCACGACTGGCACTAGTGTGTTTTTTGTCACTTCAAAGCACCTGTGGACAGTCCTTTGCTTTTCCAGACAAGAGTGAGCTTAGGAAGGCTTTGCTTCATTCTAGGTCAGGCTGCCTGCAGACCCTTTCTTCTGCTGACTTATTGCCAGTTACATTACATGCAATTTGTGACAAGAATTTATTAATATTGTACTATAGCCAACATCCATGCGAGTGTATACAATGACCCCCATGCAGAAAAAGATTCCATTGAGCCAAAAGATAGCAGTGATTCTGTTAGTGGTAGTAAAAGTTATCCTACACAATAACTCCTCTCTCTTGTCTCCCTCACACCAGCCACAAAGGATTACAAAGGTAAGTGCAGGTTAATTTATTTTTTCTTTATAATTTGTATTTTATTATTTTGTATTATATTGCAGTATTTTAATCATTTTTATATGAATATTTTGGGGTTTTGTAATGAATCATCTGAGTTTCCATGATTTCTTATGGGGAAATTTGCTTTGATAAACAAGTGCTTTGGATTACAAGCATTTTTTTGAACAAATGATGCTTGCAAACCGAGGTTTTACTGTACTGAGGATGGTGATTATAAGATTCTAGTTGAACCAAAGTAAGCTAAAGAATTTCCCTCCATCATTATTCTGGGAGGTTTTTTCCCTACTAAAAGAACTTGAGAGAAAAACTTAGACATATACTTTATACTTGATAGTTCTTTAAAATTTTTTCTGGACCAAGTGGTAAATTCTGGCCAGAATGCTTTTTACAAATTCACAGTGGTGAAGGGAAACTGTGAGTTAAGTTAAATCCCTACTAGAACTTAAATTAGGCAAATTTTTGTTGCCCAGTTTTTCATTTAAGTCTTTGAGTGATTTTAAAATATTTAGAACTTAGATTATAGGTGTAATAGAAATAATCTGTACTCCCTGTAGCAAAGGAAAGTGATTATTGAGTCCAAAGTTATTATTTGTTTTAGCTTTGTGAGTTATAGGTTTCTATTTACCTTTCTGTAGTTGTTTTTCCTTAGTAAGGGTTTCTAAACAAGAACACATTATGTAATATTACATAAGACAGCGAGTTGGTATATACTTTTACATAGTATCAGCTTGTGTTCTTTCAAATAGTATTAATGTATTACAGCTTAAAAGCAAATAGCATTGCCAAGAGTTAAATATTGGAGATACAATGGTGAGAAAAACCAGAAATTCTGCCTTCCTAGAACTTACAGTATATCAAGAAAGTCAGACATGAACAACATGATCATAAAACAAATATATAACAAGAAATTTTGGTAAATTTTCTAAAGGAAAGAAACAGTGCTGTGAGAATATGTAACTGAGAAACTTAACAAAGACTCGGGGTCCTTGAAACTTCTCTGAAGGAGAGAGTTATCAGCTAAGGTCTAGAATATACAGTAAGCAATATGTGGGGTGGGAGTGACGAAGGCATGTCACTGCAAGCCTAGAGAATTTTTTTGCCTGTTCTTTTGGATTTTCTACTTAGATGGCCATATCATTTACAAACAAGACAGTTTTATTTCTTCTTTCCCAATCTGTGGCCCTTTTATTTCCTTTCCTTATCTACTTGCATTAGCTAGGACTTGCAGTGTGATGTTGAAAACCAGTCATGAGAAAGGAGATCTTTGCCTTTTCCTGATACGGGCAGTAAAGCTTAAACTTTCTCATCATTGATGATGATGTTAGCTGTAGGTATTTGTAGATATTCTTTATGAAGTTGAGCAAATTCCCTCTATTCTAGTTTGCTCAGAGCATCACTTAATTTTTAAATATCCTCTTAGGCACTTTTCACTTTCTTTTTCTTGTAATTCTCTTAATTGTCCTTAAGCAGCAGGCATATATCTTTTGACCTCATTAGTACAACACTAACACTAAGAAAATAAGGGCTTCAGTGTGCACATGCTGCCTAGCGCTTCTTAGGAGCAAAACCATTTAAGGATGCAGCTTGATAGAAAGAAAATACTTAATATGAACACCACCTTGAAATTTCTTGTTTGAGCATCATCTATCTCTTTTCTTTTTTAATCTGTGTTTTCTCCCTTGTTCTCTTGCACACATGTATGGCTCTTATTAAAGAATTTCTACATTCTAAGAAGTGAGGCTTTCTTAATGGAATTTTAGTTCTAATCTAGATACTTAACCTTGCTATTGTTTTCTTGCACAATTTTGGGTAAGATTTTCAACTTCAAATTAATTATGTTTTTTTAGACTAATGGTAGACTATGTCCCAAACACACACATGCTCTACTTTGAATCATATTTGTGTTAGGTATACAAAAAATATGTAATTTATAAATTTAAATGATTTCCTGATTTTAGTAACGCTAATAATAGTGATAATTAAAGTGAAGTTTATGTTTTCTTTGGTAGAATACACATAATAAATTTCTACAACATTGCTTCATTTACTTGTAATAGAAACAGTATAATAAAATTTGTAAATATGTGATTAGCTAGGAAGTGTCATTTTATGGATAATTTACCTCCAGCTATTTTTTTCTGATATTTATATTTCAAACAGCATCTGCAGGGGAAAAAAAGAAGATGCTTCCTTGTCATTTTAATCAACTCTAGAGGATAATGAGTAGGAGCTTTTTTGCTAAGTAATGAAAGAGGACTCTCAGATGGAGAAATAGGAAATACAAAATAAGTGGTTATATGTGTGCATGTGGAAATTTACAGGAAGGAACTATGTATAGGTGGTGGCTCAACTGAATGACTTGCATTGGTTACTCTTAAATTAAGACATGTTTACATGTTTTTGGGAGAAACATAACCCATTAAGACTACCAAGTTGCAAACACCAAGCTATATCTCCTTTTGGCAGTGGGCTCCATACAATAAAATACAAATGGTGCCCTCTGGATTAGTGCAATGCTGTAGTCCTGCAGCATTCTACACATGACAAGTTGAATTTAGAGTACTGTTAATAACACAAATATAATGCTTATAGATTTAAGAATTTCCCCTAAAGGAGACCAAGGGGAAATCTCTGAAATCATTCCTTCCAGGCATTAGAAAGTTCCATCTTAACCTTTCTGGCTGAAAGCTGAAGTGTTGAATTAATAACTAACTCACTGCCTGCACTTAGAGTTAAGGTTCTGTCCTAAAGAATCTGATGAGATTCCACTGTGTCCTCTAAGAAATTCCCATAAGATGTTCAAAGAGGAAAACATTATTTCAGCATACCTGAAAAAAATGGGAAGTTGTCCCATGCATCTTTTTTCTTCATCGCCATATTGAAAGATTTATCTGCACGAAACAAATTCTCTATGCCAGTGTGGTAGTGGATATCTCTTGGAGCAGATTGATGATTTCAAAATTCAATTATATATCTGGCATTCAGTTGACAACAAATGCAGCAAGCAGCTTACATGAGTGAAATTGTATATGCCCTTTTGAAACAATGAAGGCACTAAATAAGTTTTCTGTTGAATAAAATTTTAATTTTGACTATGCTAGTTTTAAAAAATATCAAAGGAACTTGTTTATATACTGTAATTCTTGGTATCTTCTCCTTACTACGGAATTAGAAAAGAATAATTTTGTTAGGCCATTTCAATTCCTAATTAAAAAACATGTTAAAGACCTTATTTGATTCATCGTGAGGTGGATTTAAGCTTTAGCCATTTAAAAAGACCGATGCATGATGCGATATATAATAATGAGACATGTATCAAAGAGTTGAATTAGTCATTATCTTGATCTGTGCCATCCAATATGACAGCCACTACCACTGTGACTATCAAGCACTTGACATGTGACTAATACAAATTGAGACATGCTGTAAATATAAAATGCATTATCATATACCAAATTTGACATAAAAGTATATGTAAAAAAATCTCAATAATTATTTTTATTTTGATCGTATGTTGACATGGTAATATTTTGGATACACTGAATTAAATATATAATATTATTAAAATTAATTTTACCTGTCCTTTTTTCCTTTTTCAATGCAGATTCTAGAACATTTAGTTATAAATGCGGTTCACCTTACATTTCTATTAGTGATCGCTGCTCTTGATCAACCTCATTTTTAGGTTAGAATACCAGTGGAAAACCAATTGACTAACTGACTCGATCCCTTAATTTCCAATCCACTGTATTGCATTTTTACAGGGTTGAATACATTCAATATATATTTGATTTTTATAGTAACCTAGTGAGAAATACAGACTGGGAATTGTAATCTCTAGTTTACAGAGTAGGCACAGGTTGAGTGCATTGGTGAAGTTAGTATGCCTAATAAATGGAAGACACAGGTCTTGACTTTTCTTTCATGACTCCTAGAACGTGTAGTTTATAACTACCAGTCATTATGTGTGCAGGGATCACTGTAGGTAGAACAGAAGTTTTGTTTTGTTTTTGTAATTGCCACCTGTCACAGGGGAGGGATTAGTAAAAGGGCATCCAGCAACTCTTTAAAGTCCCTATATATTTTTATAGTCACTATCAGTAACTTTTCGCACATTATGAAAATTAGGAGACATAAAAAATACACTATATCCAGATTTCAACAAATTACATGATAAAATTTCTAAAATATGTTTGAGCATAACATGGTAAAATGTGAACTGTTTGACTAAAAATATGAATGTCTTGGCTTTCTTTAAAATCAGAGTGTGTGCTAATATTGGGCTAGTATAATTATCCTAACAGTAATTGCTTGGAACAAAATGACAGCTGCCCTCTACGCATGTTCAAGTTCGACACCCTCCCACTCTTCCCCATTGTCTTAGAAGTATTCTTTCTCATTATCTGCTTGATCTTATAAGTGTTTGGGTTTGTGGTCTCCAGACCTAATGTTCTCAAAGGTACTTTCTAAATCCCAGTGCTTATCTATCTGTGAGCTCACAATTATCTAATTGGTTTGTAAGCCTCATAATTGAAAGCTATGCAACAGCTAATTAGATACTATTGCTTTTTTCCCCACATCAGGCATACAACCTAATGTACTTTCTCCAGGTGCAGATTTATTATCTTTGTATGTTTTGCTGAATGTGTTATAACATTTTTATGTTTATTAATGCTATTCATGCTCTTCCTCTGATGCTGTGTTTTCAATATGTTTCATTGTATTGAACAATGCATAGCTCCCTATTGACGATTTTACAAAAGTGATGTGTATTAGCCTGGCTTCCAAGGTTCTAAATGGATAGTTCCCCACCCACTGTTTTGTTGTTGTTGTTGTTGTTTTGTTTTTGTTTTTTTTTTGCTTTCTCATTATACTCTAATACAGAGATTTGACTCTAATGATATAAGTCTCCTTCTTGTCACTCCCAATTGAGCTGTGATATAGTACTAAAGTTTCCATATACGAGTCAGTGCCTTTCTCACTATATATATGTGAAAGTCTTATCCACATACATACAGATTTTTCTATCCTGACACCAGATTTAATTGAATCAAAACCACTGAGGATGGGATTTATATGTCTAATGCATAATATATTAACTTACCATTTACCATGAAACCAAAATACCTATATTAGAATCTTAGCTTCTATATTTATTAGCTGTGCGACCTGCACAAATCATTTAACCTCTCAATATGCAAGTTTCCTAATCTGTAATTTGTACTGATAGTGTCTACCTTAAAGCTACCTGAAAGGTTGGTAAATAGATTAAATGAGGTAATATATGTAGAGCATTTATAACAGTTTCAGGTATAGAACACACGATGGAAGTACGTGTTAAGCGTGTGTTAACTAGATAGATGAGAGGTTTCTCCACATGGTTTTGACATGAATAAGGCTTAGGAACCAAAGAGATGGAAAGAAGGTGCTGAAATGCTTGGCCCATTTATCACTAAAGATCTGTCTTCTCTTCTACTTCCAGTTATTCTCAACACAGGTAGCCCCATATCCAGAGGATGCTTTGGCAAATATGTGGAGACACATGCAGTTGTCACATGATTGGACAGGGTGGCGAGCAGGAAGATATTAGACATCCTTCGGTGTGAGGACAGTTGTCACATGATTAGATGACCAGCAGGAAGATATTAGACATCCCTCAGTGTGAGGACAATCTTGTACAATAAAGAACAGTTCCAAATCCTTGCCATATTTGAACAGACCCTGGGTCCTCATGTAAATGGGATGCCTGTTTCTAATTGAGACCAGAATTTAACCCTTTCGCATATAGGAAACAAAATGGTTGCATACAACAATACATAGTGATTTTTCTAATACACAGTGATTTTTTTCACAGGTGTAACCTACATATAAGCCAAGGGAATATTTGTTTTCCTCTGGAACTTGACCAAGAGTAGGTCACCACTGTGGAAATCCACACTTCTGACAGCCATGCTTCCTGACTTTTGAGCCACCAACACATTTGCAATTGCCACATATGGGACCAGAATCTGATTCTACCTCATTTTGTCTTCTAGTGTGCATGTGCCTAGCCAGTTATATTTTGAAATATATGTTATTTGATTATAAAATATTTTTACTCTCCTTTGTGTTGCAGATAAGACCTTATATTAATTTCCTTGAAATTATGTGCATTGTTAGATTTTGTCATCTATTCATTTCATTTTGAAATAGTAAAAAGTTATCATAAAATATTTATTATAAAAGGAGACATGATGTCTGATAGGTTTGACACTCAAAACTCAGATCTAGAAGAGACTTAATCAATCTTGCACAGTACTAAAGAACACTGCATTCTTTTAGAATACATGTAAGTGTTCGACTAAATTAATACATGCTTATTTCAGGTCATTTTGGAGTCTTTTACATGCTTTCAATGGGAATGTATATTCTGTCTCACCAAGTAGATTTTACAGTCTTCCAGGAAAGAAAGTGTCGCCTTGATTCCTTTTGTATCTTTTCACAGCAGGCATTCAATAAGTGGTATTGACAGCCTGACTCAAGTTTAAAGAGAAGCAGGAAAACTCAGAGAGTAGAGTCAGAAGTTTAAAGCAAATTGAAAAAAGAGCGCCTGAAAAGTATTAGCTCACCAGAAGAAAACCAGCAAAGGTAAAGGAAACAGAAACAGAGAATGTCTTTAAGGCAGTATTGGGGAATGTGATATTGAGGCAACTGGAAAATTCAGTGGTTAGAGATATATACAGGTGTGCCCTAGCTTATGAAAACCCACTATAGGAATCGACAACTTTTAAAAATGCAGATAAATTAGAGGAATTTTTTGGTGGGGGAAGGGCAGGAAAGAATGAATATCAAGCACACAAGATTGTGATTGGGCACCTGCAATGTGCTGACAATTTTGTATTGAAAAGCATAGATTTTTTTTTTTTTCAGTAGCTTTAAGTACATCTGCTTGCAATGGACCTAGCTACATTCAAAGTAGGGTCCAGTTAACAAAACACTTATTTTATTCAGGCTTTTGGGCAGCATATGATTTCAAATATAAATGGACCTCTACATTGAATAAACCTAGGTAATGATTTTACTGTAGGCCTGAAGAAATGTCATATTCACCAAAGTAAATAGACACCGTCATAATCTTCATGATTCCATCTCAAACAGGTATTTAGGCAAACAAAAAACAAAAGAGAATGAACACACTGTAGATGATCCCCATTGAAAGCAGATGAGGAGCTATGTGGGCTAAATTGGAATGGAATGTTTACTTTGCTGATTGACAATGAAAGCAATTTGAAAACAACCTGACTACACTGATCACAGTGATAAAGAATGATGTATCAGTACAGTACGACCTGATACCAAGGCCTCCACTTGTTTCCTAACATCGCCATTAAGTTAGAAATTCTTCCGGTGATCTATAGATCTCTCTCTCTCTCTCTCTCTCTCTCTCTCTCTCTCACACACACACACACACACCCATGCACGCACACATACACACATATATACACATTCATATATAAAGTTTTAAGTATACTCACATGGCAATTATTATTTAAAAATGAATCAGGAGTAAAAGGTAGAAAATAAAATAGTTAACTTTCAGTTCAGTATGGTTTCTTAAAAATAGGATGTACTTTTCCTACCATCCCAGATCTCATGGAAACATACATAAAAGAAAAGGGGATGCATAGGAATTTGGAAACCTGGGAAGAGTGACCAAAACCCAGAAGTGTGGTGCATTTTTTGAAAGAAACAGAACATGTAATATTCGGCCGACAATGGAACGCGAGATTGCTGAAAAGCACAAGGCAGGCAAAGAGAAAAACCCACCTTTTCCTCCAGGTGGTATGTTTTAGAGAAGGAGGCCTTGTGAGGTCTGATTGGTAATTAATAAAAGGGCTGTGAAGTAGTTCTGCCAAGGGTACTAATCAGCTGTCAAGTGCAAGCGAAAATTACTCTGAATGAAGCAGATACGGACTGGCGTGGCTCACAGAATTGCAAGAAGGCTGGAGAACCAGGACGGAGGCTGGGCCGCTAGGAGCAACAACTCCAAGCCACAGAAGTGGCCTTGCTATGGAATCTCTACAACCCTATTCAGGTAGTAGTGCAATGACTTACCATTGAGCCACTTCTGCTCCAGGAGGTGAATTTTGCAGGCGTGGGCACAGATCTTCCCTTTCAGAGCTTCAAATCCGGCACAGATATATTTTGATTGGCAGAGTCTAAGTCTGATAACTAGAAAAGAGAATCACAAGAGCTTCGGTTTTTTATAAAGGGGGCATTCTTTGCCTCAGCAAGACTCCTACGGTGGAAAATTCTCCTAACATGGAAAAGGGTTCAGAGGCTGGATGAGGGGAAACTAATGACAAATGTCTATTCATTACTATTTTCCACTGTTTCCTAATTTGGCCTCAGGATAGAGTTGGAGGGGTACAATATGAATAAGGAATTCGAATTTAGACATTCTCACAAGAGATTATGAGAGTTATAGAGTACAAGGTATGGAGAAGGTTCCAGATAACTTATGTCTACTATGAAGAATGGGTGCCTCCCCTTCCTGAACAAGTGAAATATTCTCATGCATTTACAACATGCTAGCCCACCACAAGTCCCGCCGTTTGCTCCATTACATAACTGCTGGACATAGGACTCCTCATTGAGACTCATTTTCCCCCCTCTATGGGTATTTTCAGTGTTTCTTAGATGCTAATCTAAAAATACAAACATTCAACAAAGTCCCAGACATGTAAGGAAACTCAAAAGAGAAGAGATTCAACAAAATTAAGAAATGATCACACCAAAATTTTAATACAGGAAAAACAAAAATACTTATTAGTACCCTCTAGGAGAGAATAAAATGACAGACTTCAATAGAAAAGCAAATTTGAAGCCTTGAGAATTAAGAAACATGGTAACTAAACTAAAAGTAAATACCGAGGGGTTAGATTAGGAGAAATGATACAGCTAAACTCATGATACAGGAACTGAACTCATGAATTGGAGGATTGATCCAAATAATTTTTTTAACCTTATTAAGTGGTAATTGAAAACCGTACTTGTATATATTTAAAGTGCATGTGATGGGTTGATATACATATACATTGTAGAATGATTAACAACATCAAGATAATTAACACATCTAACCTGTCACATAGTTAACTCTCTTTTGTTCGGTAAGAATGCTTAAGATCTAGCAACTTTCCAACGTGGTGGAGAAGTAGGGGGATCCGAAGTCCCCTCATCTCTCAAACACAGTAGTGTTGAGGCCAACAGACTTTGAACTCCAAGAGTCCAGGAAGCAAAGTGACAGAGATGCCTCCAGGCACTGGGACAACCTGGCGGGCCATAGAGGCTTGATTGCAAACTGGGAGAGAGAAAACCCGCAGCAGAGGAATGGAGGGAAGGGATCCCCTCCTGCGGAGAGACAAAGGGAAGAGAAAGTGCGGCTGGGGAAGTGTAGGACTGTATCTGGACAAGGAAAAAACCAGGGACAAGGGTGGAGAAAGATACAATCTCTAACTGCGGGGCTTTCCCTGGACTGGGATGGGCTGCTCTGTTCACGCACCTGGGGAGGAAGGGAGCCAGCCCCGGGCTTGGTAACCGGTTCAGACACGCAGTTCTAAGTGGGAGAAAGTAATCCCCTTCCTGGAATGCTGTGGGAAGAAGGTATATATCCGCTAAAAAGACAAAAGACTGCCTGCGCCCTCCAGCCGGAGACCATATACTGGGCAGTGCGGAGCTGCACTTGCCCGAAACCCTGGCGGCGGACGGAGTGGGAACCTTAAAGACATCAGGGTTTAAGTCCCAGCCAAGCACCAGGGAGGTGCGGGAGTTGGCGGGGTGGGACAAACCGCCTTCTTTGCTCCCAGGGCACAGTGAGGACGGCTTGAACAGAGTGGTTTGGATCACCCGGTCTGTGGAAGAGAGACTGGGCGTCGCCATGTTTCGCCCGATCACCACCAAGGTGGGGCTTCTGGGAAAGGGCGGCGGGTCCACAAGAGAGGCGGGACCGCCTGCACCAAACCACGCCCCTCCGCGCCGGCTAACTGCGTATCTACGGCAGCCGAGTTGGTGCTGACAAGCCAGACAGGGCCTCTTCCAGACCGGCGCTCTAGCATTGCCTGATTTAATTCTCGGACAATTCTTATTATATAGGTATAGTCTTCCTTCCTTTTCTCCTTCTTGTCTCTTCCCTCCTCCAGTCTGGTTACTCTGGTTATTGGTTTGTTTAAGCAGACATAGTTAATCTCTTCTCTTTATACATGTTCTATACCTTCTCTATTTTTCTTTCTCTCTCTCTGGATTAAGCCATATAGTTTCTCTGGTCAATTTTTATTTTATTTTCTTTTTCCCCACCCCTGCCATTTCTCTGTGTGGGATAAGGCCGCTTCCATCAGCACTGCCTCCACCCTGGTGTTTACTTGTAGCTGGTGTTTCTGGTTTTTAGCTTTTGTTTTTGTGTTTGTTTTTGTTTTCTGGTTGTCTTTTGTTTGTTTTCCTTTCCAGGGCTACTTCAATGACAAAAAAATCAAAGCACATCTGGTGGAAGGTCCAAAACATCACTTCCAGTAGGGAGATAAAGTAACCAAAGTCACGAAAACAGAGAGCAAGTAACACACTCCAAAAAAACACCTCCTGAAGGGCCAGGCCCTGGACAGTGTATGATCCCTCTTTAATACAGTAGTGCTCACAGGTGAAGGTCACATAAAAACTTTTAAAATACATAAGGGACAGAAAACTAGCCAAAATGATGAAACAGAAGAATTCTCCTCAAAAGAAATTCCAGGAAGAAATGACAGCTGAAGAATTGATCAAAACAGATATAAACAATATAACTGAACAAGAATTTAGAGTAATAGTCATAAGATTAATTGCTGTGCTTGAAAAAAGCACAGAAGACAGCAGAGAATCTATTGCTGCAGAGATCAAGGAACTAAATAATAGTCATGATGAATTAAAACGTGCTGCAAATGAAGTGCAAAATAAACTAGAGGCGGTGACAGCGAGGATTGAAGAGGCAGAGGGGAGATTAAGTGAAATAGAGGTAAAATTAGGGAAAAAGGTGAAGCTGAGAAAAAGATTTAAAAATTCTGGATCACGAGGGGAGAACTAGAGAACTAAGTGATTCAATGAAACAGAACAATATCTATATCATAGTAGTTCCAGAAGAAGAAGAGAGAGGAAGGGGCGGAAGGTATACTTGAACAAATCAGCTGAGAACTTCCCCATTCTGGGGAAGAAAATAGACATTGAAATCTAGGAGGCACAGAATCCTAAAGCCAGTAACCAGGAGTCACCTGAACAGCGCCCGGTAGGTAATCTACCACCCCTCACAGAAAAGGAACTGTTTTGTTTTCCTAGTATAACTTTCTTGTTCCTGTTCCCTTTTGCCTATAAAATTCTTTCATTTAGAGGCACGTGGGGGGCTCAGTCGGTTAATTGTCTGACTTTGGCTCAGGTCAAGATCTCACAGTTCGTGAGTTTTAGCCCCGCATTGGGCTCTGTGCTGACAGCTCGGAGCCTGGAGCCTGCTTTAGATTCTGTGTCTCCCTCTCTCTGCTCCTCCCCCATTCATGCTCGCTCTCTCTCTCTCTCTCTCAAAAATAAATAAACAAATTAAGGTTCTTTCATTTTGCACAGCTCTCCAAGACTCCTTTCTGCTGCTAGGTTGGATGCTGCCTGATTTGAATCCATTTTTGCTCAAATGAACTCAGAATTTTTCATATGCCACAGTTTATCTTTTAACAGTTCTGTCGTCAGGAGAGGGATCCAAAGGAGACCCCACAGCCCCCAAGAGCCATGAGTAACCACACAAAGAGACCTGCTGAGCTCCTTAAGCTCCTTGCCTTCTAGCTATCTCTGAAGGTGGGGGTAAGTACCTTTCAGATCCTAGCTGTGCAAACCTTGCATTATGAGCTTTGGGATTTTATTTGACCATTTTTTTTTTTTTCCTGGACTGAGTCCAGAACCTAGCCAGAGTTGCACTGGGTTGGACTTAAAAAGCCAGACTGGGTTGGGATTCAAACTGGGTCCAACTTGAAAACCAGACAGAGTTCGGGGTCAGACCGAATCCATAGTCAGACTGGGCCTGACTTAAACTGCTCTGAGGTCAGTGTGAGACCACAGATAAAAAACAAAAATTTTTTTAAGGCTGAACAAGCAGGTTAACCTTACCAAAGATATTCTTGAATTACAGTGGCCACAGTGGAGAATTTTAACATATATAAGCCTTTTCATTTATGAGGTGTCCAACAAAAAGGGGTCTTAGCCAAGCACTCAGTACAAAGGGTCGAGGGGAAATTATTTTTCCTCCTTTATAGTTTCTGGTGACCAGGATGAGATCCACTTGCTCTGCAGACTGAAGACAGGATCCTGGAAAAATGAAGAGGCTGGCAAAAGATAAAAGATCCACCCCCCCCCCCTTTTGTAAGTTTATTTATTTATTTTGAAAGAGACAGAGCAAGAAGGTGCAAACTAGGGAGGGGCAGAGAGAGGGAGAGAGAGAATTCCAAGCAAGTGCCTCGCTGTCAGCACAGAGCCCAATGTGGGGCTTGATCTCAGAAACCATGAGATCATGACCTGAGTGGAAACGAAGAGTCTGTCACTTAACCGACTGAGCCTCCCAGGTGCAGCAAGAATAAGATTTTAACTGAAGTCATTTCTCCCAGATCTGTATCGGTGGTGGCTGGTCAAGGAAGGAAGATAAAACTTAATGTTTTCCCTTCCTTCCCAAATTCAGATTTTCAGGCAAAAAACATTTGTAAGAATTAGATCTTTAAATTGTGGCTCATGAATTTGCTTTCAAGTACCCATTGGTTTGATTGTCTCATTTTGTGTCCTGTGTATTTAGTTGGTAATTGTTAGGTTGGAGTCCCCCAAAATATGGTTGGACAGAAATGTGGGTTGCCCTCCATCTGTGACTAGGGTCGTATTCACTCTTTCCAGCTCTCAGAGGAATTGTCTTTCTTGTGTTTACCTTTGAGGATTGACTCTGTACCTACTATCCTTTGCACCCTCTTTGGGGATGCCTTTTGCATCCAAGGGGTTGTTCCATACTGCCAGGAATATTTTACTATGTGCCCCAGCTGAGACCTGAGAAAATACTTGAAAGGATTTTTTATTTTTAGGTAACTCTATGGTCAAAAGTTAGCCAGGATGGAAGCTGATATTCAGAGGCTGATAGGATTTTTTTTTTTTTCCTACACCTTCTTCCTTCAGCTAAAGTGAAATGTATCCAGAGGGAAGAAAAACATTCTAAGCCTTTGTGGAGGGACTTAGTGAAACATTCCAAGACAAACAGTTCTACATCTAGAACAGAGAAATCTTTTGATTTCCATCTTAGTTGAAGATTTTCTCCCTGATAAAAAGAAACAAACTGAGGATAAGGTAGTTGGGTGGGTGGTTCACCATCCTGGTATTATCCAGGTTGTGAACCAGTTTTGTGAGGAATTAGAAACTGTACTTGTATTACAAATTGAGTCTTCAGAAATTCAACCCTAGAAACATAACCCACCCATCCTTTACCAACCCCCAAACCTCCCATGTCTCAAAATAAGGTATTTAAAACATTTTTTAGCCTCACACTTAAAGTTAATATCCTGTTTAGAAGAAAGAAAATCAAGAATGTTAGTTCAAAAAACATTTTTGAAAAAGAAACTAATTCAGGGTGATGAATAGAGAGGAGAAAAAGTCATGTTAAGAAAAAGAATGGAGGAGGGTCATTTGTAGATATATTAAGAAATCGTTGAGTTAATTTTCAAAGGCAAAGGAATAACAAATTAAAAGAAAAAGGAGAGAAAATCCAGGAAAAGTTTTGTAAGGTGTTAATCTTTCTAATTTATTCAGTTCATTCAACAACCTCCTTGATCCAAGAAGGTCCGGTGTTGATTATTTAAATTTTCTGTCAAGCTTATTCCCCGTCTCAAGTTTTTATCAATGATAAATTGTCATATACATTATCTTATTTTGAAACTGATTTGTTCCCATGAGATTGGTATTGTAGGTAACAATTTGAGCATACTGTGAATTTTGCATTTGCTTATGCATGGTTTTATCTGCAAGAAATATTAAGTTGATGCAGGAAATTTTCCAAATGAAGTGATTTAGGTAGGAACGCATGCACACACAGACATACACGTGTGTGCGCCTCATACACGTGTGCGTGCCTCAAATATCTTCCAGCTGCCTCAGTTCACTGCTTCTGGGATTACAATTTTCCCTATGATTTCTGTTAATCCTCCTTCCACCTCTTTACAATAACTCACAAGCAGCAACTTCTCTGTTGTCCACTTACACAAGCCAATTTCACATCTTTTTTTCCAGGTAAAATACTTGGTGTATTTTAGTACTTAAGTATTTCTTAGCTATTTAATGTGTATAAAACTCTTCTGGCCATAGTCGTTAGGTTCCTATCTCTTTTTTTCCAGTGTTTCACTGATGAAGCTTTCAAGTCTTGTGCCATAGCCTCATTTTGTTGTTGTTGTTGTTACCTAAGCCCTATGGTTTTTATTGCACAATTTTGCAGAATGCACTGATTTTTAGGAAGACGTATGTCTCAGATCACAGAACTGACTGTATTGGGATATCTTAGAGGACTCTAATAGCTCCTTCTCTTGCTCTATAGTCATTTCACCATACCTACAGATTAGAGTCTTAACAGATTTATGCAGTAATTAAAGAAATGTAAGAATTTAGCATTTCATTACTATTGAGTTTAGCTACCAAGTCATGCTGTTGGATAGTCTCTTATTTGTGTCTAAATTACAAATTCTTTGTGCTTCTTCCGTTGTTCCAACTGAGAGTTCATTTGACAGCCAAATGATTCAGCCATTTGGAAACAAGTTGTATTTTGAGTGTATACATTATGAGTATTTGTAGAAATTTATGTTTAGAGAGGCATGGTATTGCCACATAGTTTCTAATAAAACATGACTAGGAAATGGCTTCTCCAATGCTCATGTAAATAAAGCCTAACATTACTCAAGAGGAAGCAAATGCCAATTGTAAAAATCGAAAATTCACTAATTCAGTAGACTCTTAATTAGGATTTAGTCAAGGTATTCATCACTGCCCGTTTGATGGGTCGTGGTGATGTAATAACGGCTGTTAAATATCCTTAGCTACATTTTTTTCCCTCTTCAATCAAGCTGGTGACACCTTTAATAGATAAATTTAAAAGCCACATTTCTATCTTGATACTTTCAATAATTATGTTAAATTATGTCAGATTGTACACTCTCAGACATATGGAAGATAATAATTACTCATTATTTCCTAGAGTTGGCCCAAGAATTGGTAGACACCATCTTAGGTGGTCACCCAAATCTTCTTCATTGACATAGGAGAAGCTGGAGATACTTAAAAGTAATTTGCCTAAATTTACATTAGCTATTGATGAAGGCTGGGATTTGAACCCAGGCATTCTGGACCCTTGAGTCTGTGCTTAATCACAGTACCTTTTTGACTTGGAAGAGTTGAACATGTCATTTCCTTGATTAAGAAAGGCAGTTAGCTTTGCGGTTTTGCAGTATGGTAGTGGTCACTTGGTCTAGCTTCTAGACCTCCACCCAGCAAATTTCAACTGTTAGTCCATTTATCCCAAAACTCTAGGGATCCATCTACCATTAACCTTTTATTTCGCTACTGATGGGCTGAGCCAGACCTAAGTCACTCTACCTATAAGAATTGCTTGTTGGGTACATCTGTGCCTACCTAATTCTGTTTTATCTCCATGAACATGGGGAATAATAGCCTGTATTTGTCATTTAACTGTAGCTAGTCATTCTTTAACATTTTTTTCTCTAAATTTTACAACCCAAGTTCTTTAATTGCCTTCACAAATGTTCTTTGGTGTTCTCTTTTTTATTCTTTTATTATTCATCTCTGGACCATCTAACGTTTGACTTTAAAGGATATTTTATTGAAAACATATAGATCTGGAATCTTTTCTCTTTTTGAAACTGCGCTGTATTGGGTATTAAATTATATGGGCCATAACTAGACTTTGCCAATTATTTTTCACCTATCTGTAGTTGTGTTAGATGTTTCATTATAGACCCGTTTCTTCAGGGAATAGAACATTGAAGTTCATAGGAATAAAGAGATTGAACAGTTTGATTTTGGAGCAATAACATATTTGCTGCATGGGCCATTAGCTATTTGTGAGGGCTTGAATGACTTTCTTGTTTCTTTTGGTCTCAGTCGGCTCTTCATGAAAATAAGAGTTGAACTTATTGTTCTGTACTATTCCTTTTAGCTTTAACATTGATCGTTGGCATGGACGTGACTCACCATGTCATCTTACTCAGTTGTAGTGGGGTATAATTTCATTAACAGATAAGACACTTTGTTACTAGTTCGGTGCTGACTCATTGTTTTCCTGTCTTTGTGTGAGAACCTTGTGCCGTTAAAAACTTTTTAATTTGGTTTTATCCTAAGGATTTATTTTACTTAAAATTCCCTTAGCCCTTGGCTCATTTCTTTTTTCTTTTTTCTTTTGTTTTCTTTTGTTTTCTTTCTTTCTTTCTTTCTTTCTTTCTTTCTTTCTTTCTTTCTTTCTTTCTACTTTAGAGAGAAAGAAAGAATGTGAGAAGGGGAGGGGTAAAGGGAGAGAGGGAGAGAGAGAGAGAGAGAGAGAGAGAGAGAGATTGAGAATCTCAAGCAGGCTTCACGCTGGCTGTAGAGTCTGGAGCCCAAGCAGGACTCAGCCTCACACTGAGATTGTGACCTGAGTCAAGGTCAAGAGTGAGATGCTTAACTGACTGAGCCACCCAGGCATCCTGGCCTTTGACTCGTTTCTAATTGGTTAATATCATTCATTTTCTTTTTCTTATTACTTTAAAAATGTATTCCTTTTGGAGTTAAATGTGTGGAATCCCCCCCCCACCCCCCACCCTGTATTTTCATTCAAAACACTGGTTAGGATTAAAGTATGTCAGTTCTTCAACTGATGTCCAGGGACTGGGTGGGGGGGGGGGGAAGCAGGGAGTGGCTCTTTTAAGATCACCTGTCTTTTGGCAGGTACAAAACACAGGTTTGCCGTCAGTTTTCATTTTAAAACTGTGAAACCAGAGCCCAGAGACAAGGTTTTCCACAGTCCTTTGAACAATCCCCCCCTCCAATTTTACACAATTATACGTTGCATAGTCTCAACATTCATAAAATGAAACTTTTACTGTTTAACTGATACAATTAAATTTACAGCTAAAACAATTAAAAGAACTGGGAGGTATATTCCAGTAAAATTATTTGATATTTAGAAAGGGGAAAATGAACATTAAATGAATGCATTATATTACATTTTATGATCACCTTAATAAGGGAAAATGTTACATCAATTAAAAAGAATAGGATGTCATATATAATGAAAGGAGTAAAACAACAATAAACTGTTAGAAGGAACAGGGAAATTGCAAGATGACTAAATTAATAAAGAAGTGGGATAAAAAGGTATCAAGACATGATTTTTCAGAATGAAAGGACCCACGGAGTTTCTAGTTAAATGAATGGAGAAAAACCCACATTAAAGGACATATTTGTGGGGCATCTGAGTGACTCAGTCAGTTGAGCATTCGACTTCAGCTTAGGTCATGGTCTCACGGTTTGTGAATTTGAGCCCCACATCAGGCTGTCTGCTGTCAGCGCAAAGCCCGCTTAGGATCCCTGTCCCTCTCTCTCTGCCCCTCCCCTTCTTGCACTCTCTCAAAAATAAAATAAAATATTAAGAAAGAACATATTTGTGAATTTTCAGAATAGTAGGGACAAAGGAAAGATCTTAAAACCTTCCAAATAAGGAGGAAAAAGCAAGTCACATACAAAAAGAGCAATCATAGTTGGGCCTGCAAATCCCAAAATGTGAAGTATGAAAATTCCATGTTCCACTTCCTAGAAATATGGTGGAGAGGCGTAACTGAAATAGGAACTTTCTCTCCCAGGTTGCTCCCAGGCTCATCCAAGATGAGCCTGAGCCAGCAAGTGAAGGCCATCAGAGAGCATAAAAAGCTTGGTGAAATGAGCCCAAGGGAGAGTAACACCTACTCAGCATAAGGCTGACCTGGGAACACAGATTGAAGACACAGACACTAAGCAGACTGAGGCAGGTCTTTCAAGTCCTGGCTGATTTTGAAAAGGCAAAGAAGAGGTGATATTTAGGCCAAACATCACATCAATGAAGCAAAGCCTTCGTGCTCATTCTCAGTATATTTCTAAGCTCTTGTGTGTGTGTGTGTGTGTGTGTGTGTGTGTGTGTGTGTGTGTGTTTGGGGAGGGGATGGGGCAGTGACTTAGGAGAAGGATCTTATTGAAAGAATGAATATGCAGTAAGATCAATCCCTTGGTTGGGCTTGGAGGAAGATGTAAATCTCCAGAGCAGCTTGGAAAGGAAAAATGGGGTGTTCCTGGGAGGTGTGATTTATAGGGCTAAAACTGAGACAGTCCCTGGCAAAGCTGCATGATTTGATCACCCAAAGTTCCAGAGAGTCTGAGGATGAACAGATAAATGCATCCCTGGATGGAAAGAAGAATAGCCAAGGGAGAAGAATGAAAGTGGAAAGAGCTTGACTGTAGAGTTCAGGATGAGCCGACCTTTGAGGGAGTCCTTCAACCAAAACAGTGAAAGGCTGAGCGTGGGGCTGGCATGAGGCAGGCACAACACAGTATATGCCCAAGAGATTGTAAATAGCTCATGTCTGCCCTTTCTCAAGTTTAAATAGGTCTCTGTAAAAAAATAAAATATGCCAAATTCCAAATCTATCTCTTCTTGGGATTAATTGGTGGTACACATGGGCTTAAACAAAAATTGGGTTTTTCTAGATATTAGAGTTCACGAGGTTTTGTTTTGATTTCTGATTCTTTGGACCTATGTACCATAGAGAACCATCGCTATCAGTTGAAATCAAATACCCCCATCAGAGTGACATAGTGACAAACTCTGTGCTATGCCTCCCTCTGGTGCTCCCCGTAGACCCATGCTTCATTACCTTTTGAAATTCCCAAGGACACAGTTCATTTTCATAAACACAAGATGTGATAGAAATTCAGCAAAGGCCCCACGACATTGGCTGCTGTCAGGAAAAAAGCCTAATTGGTCTATCTGCTAAAAAATATGCTCAGAATGCAGACCTAGACTGAAATCTCAAAGGCTGATTTTGAAAGATCTGCTGAACCAGGGGGTTTAGCGATGTATATTTTAAGAAGAGAACATTAATGTAGAAATTGAAGCATAATTTGAGATTGGATTTTTGTGTTTTCCTTTTCTTTCTCATGTAGAGAAAGTAAAAGCTTTTTCCAAGTATGACTGCTACATTTTCATGGTCAATACTATGAGACCTGATGGCATTGATTCCCATCATGTAATTTACCCCAGCAGTCCTGCATTTTGAAATACTGAGTAATTATTCTCTACACTGGCTCTTCATTTTGTGTGCCATATGGGATTAACTAGAAATAATATTTAAAAATTTTAGGTGTCTGGAAAGTAACAAAGAAAATGAAATATGGTTTAGAAAAGCAGGTTAATGCCTTTGAGGGAAAATAAATGATAGAAAAATTTAAATACTCAATGGGAAGGTAAAAGTTGTAGAGAAATAAAGCTGCAGGGTATTACATAAATGAGAAATAATAAATTAGGTATGGAAATAAAACATTTTTTACAAAGGGCAACTGCAAGTTAGAAAATATTTCATATTTCCCATTGTGGTTGAGTCTATTGTTTTCAAAGTCACTGATGAGACTTAAAACAGGCTATCGCTTTTTAAGATAGATTCATATCTGTATAACCTTGGAGCTCTTAATCCATTTGCATTTTACCATCTGCTCTGCATGCTTCTTAACTTAATATGCACATCAGAATGGATTCAACTTGCAAGCTCCTTCAGGAAGACATGTGCTACAATTGTATCGCCGAAATGATGATACTCAATAGTCTGTACAGCATAAATCTGAAAGGACAGCATGGAGAGAATACTAGACAAAGAGTTAGGAGACTCCACTCCAGTCATATCGTAATAATTAGCTCGCTTTGTGACCTTGAACAACAAATCTAAACCTTCCAGTTTTCAATTTTCACATGTAAAATGGATTAGGCCACATTTTTGAGACTCTTTCCAAGTCCAAAATTCTCACAAATACATCTTCTTACTGGGGGGGGGGGGGTAGGACTGATCATTTCAGTTAAGAAACAGACATCAACTGGTGCCTCTGCTTCCCTCTTCTGATCATCATATTTAGGAAGCACATCTTGAGAGTTTCAAATGGAAAAAAAAAAATCATGGTCTCGTAACATATGCCATTAACAAATATTACAAACTGGATATTAAAAGCTGCATACTAATAAAAATGCATGAAAAATTAAAAACTAAAATGAGTTTAAATGCATCAATAATCACAATACTTGTAAATATAAGAAGCTTTCTTGATCACAATCTCTTAGAGAGAGAGAGAGTTTTTGCTGTAAAAGCAAAAACTAAATCCAGCTCAGGTAATTTCAAGAGACATCCTTATGATATAAAGATATAGAAAGTTTGAAAGGTAGGAAATGGAAAATGTATGTTTTAAAAATTCTATTCAAAAGAACATTGATGTGGCACTATTATCAAAACAGATAGTTCCAAGACAAATATATTATTATCACTTAACCATAAAAGGAATGATTCACTATAAAGATATACCAGTTCTGAACCCTGAATATACCTGTAGCCTCAAACATAAGACATAAATATTGACAGAATTACAAAGGAAAAATAGCATTTTTAGATACTGATCAAACAATCTAATAAACAGCCTGAATGGATAGTCATGTGTACAACTCTGCAGCCAATATTGAGAAAATATATATACCCTTCCAAGGCATCAAAGCCTATGAACAAACATTTATATAGAATCTGTGCATCTGTATCTATGACGACATTATATGCACTATGCTATTAAACATCAGAAATGTAAAGATCAAAAACAAACTCTACAAGTCTCCCTAGACATGGTAGTCTTTCATTGTGGTAGCCAAAGGAAGCAGAAAAGATCTGATTTCCAATGGGAAGTTTATGTGATTTGGTAAATGTATGTATCTGAAAACTACCACTAAAATCAATATAGAGAACATTTCCATTACTGCAACTTGAGTCCCAGGTAGACACTGACATGCTTTCTTTCGCTTATATGTAGGATTCGCCTTTTTCTAGAGTTTCATAGAAATGGAATCATGTAGTTTCGTATCTGATTTCTTTCACTCAATGTGTTGTTTTTAGATTCAGCCACATTGTTCTCAGTTGTTAGTTCTTTTATATTACCAACTAGTCCCTACCAACTGCTTTTCCATTTGCTTATTGATAGACATTCTGATTGTTCCCAATTTTTGACTACAGAAAACAGTTGACGTGAACATTCTTGTACAAGTGTTTTTGTGCATAAATGTTTTCACTTTTCCTGGGTGAATATCTTAGTTGAATAACTGAATCATATGGTAACTGTATGTTTAAATTCTTTTTTAAAAATGTTTTAAAAATGTTTTATTTATTCTTGAGAGAGAGAGAGAGAGAGAGAGAGAGAGAGAGCATGAGCGAGGGAGGGGCAGAGAGAGAGCGGGACACAGAATCCAAAGCAGGATCCAGGCTCTGAGCTGTCAGCACAGAGCCTGACGCGGGACTCAAACTCACAAGCGGTGAGTTCATGACCTGAGCTGAAGTCGGACACTCAACCGACTGAGCCACCCAGGTGCCCCTGTATGTTTAAATTCTTTTAAAAAATCAGTGTCCCAAAGGTTTTACCCTTTCATGTTCCTACCAGCCATGTATGAGTTCCAGTTTTTCTACTACCTGGACAAGTCTTTTCAACTTTGGACATTTGAGTGTGAGTGTACAATGGTAAGTTATTGCAGTTTAAAGTCACATTTTCTCTGATGACTAATGACGTTGAACATCTTTTCATGTGCTTATTAGTTATTTGTATTTTCTTTTTTGATGAAGTGTCTGTTCAAATCATTTGCCCATTTTTAAGTCAGATCTCCTTTGCATTATTGAGTTGTAAATATTCTTTTTAAAAAATATATATATAATGTTTTATTTATTTTTGACACACACACACACACACACATACAGAGGGAGAGAGAGAGAGAGAGAGGATAAGGGGCAGAGAGCGAGGGAGACAGAGGATCTGAAGCAGGCTCTGCGCTTCCAGCAGCTAGCCTGATGTGGGGCTTGAACTCATGAACTGTGAGATCATGACCTGAGGCAAAGTCAGATACTTAACCGACTGAGCCACCCAAGGTGCCCCGAGTTGTAAATATTCTTTATATATTGTGCATACAAGTCCTTTATCACATGTGTGTAGTGCAAATATCTTCTCTCAGATTGTGACTTTCCATATAAGTGTCTTCAGAAAAATAGTAATTTTTTTTAATTTTTTTTTAACGTTTATTTATTTTTGAGACAGAGAGAGACAGAACATGAACGGGGGAGGGTCAGAGAGAGAGGGAGACTCAGAATCTGAAACAGGCTCCAGGCTCTGAGCAGTCAGCACAGAGCCCGACGCGGGGCTTGAACTCAACAGACTGCGAGATCGTGACCTGAGCCGAAGTCGACGCCCAACCGACTGAGCCACCCAGTCGCCCTGAGAAAAACGGTAATTTTTAATTGTGATTACGTTCAGTTCTTTTATGATTCATGGTTTGTTGTGTGTGTATGTGTATGACTTTGGAACTTTTTGCTAGTCCAAGATCACATATCTTTCTCTTATATTTTCTTCTAGAATTTTATAATTAAAGTTTTACCATTTAAGTCTAAGAACCATTTTGAATTAATTTTTTTAAGATGCAGTTAAGAGTTGAGATTTAGTTTTTCCCATATGGTTACCCAGTTGTTCTAACATCACTGTTGAAGAGTCTATAGTGTGTTCCTTTGGTGGTGTCATGGTTCCTTGATTTCTTCCTGTTCCTTGAAGTCTTGTGTTGCTGTCTTTACATAAAAACAAATGGCCTCTTCCTCCAGTATTTACGTTCCCCAGATAAGATCCATTTATAGATCTTACTTCTTTCTTCATGACTATCTTCTCATTTCGAGGGTAAACCCTATATGTCAGCCTCTTTATATGTTATAGGATTTTATTTGTTATAAATTGTTAAGAGTTTTTGCATTTATATGCATAAGGACGTGATCTGCAGCTCCTGTTTTTGTAAAGTCTTCAACTGATTTTGGTGATAGAGTGATGCTAGCTTTATAAAGTGATTTGATAAGTGCTTCCTTCTCTGCTTTCTGAAAGAGTATGTATGTGGCTGGTATTATTTATTTCATAAATGTATGACATAATTCATATAAATCATAAGGTTCTACAGTTTTTTGAAAGTGATAGAAAAATCAATGTGTTTAACGAATATTTCAAAAATTAGATTAGATTTTCTGTATCATCTTGTATTAGTTTTGGTTCACTGATTTTCAAGGAATTTGTTTTTCTTGGAAGTAGCATATATTGTTATTAAGTTGTGAAATTATCCTTTATTATATTTTTAATGTCTGTGGGATCTTTAGTGATCTCCTCCATCATTTTTGGCAATTTGTGTCTCTTCTCTCTCTTTTTTCTTGATCAGGATAATTAGTTACCATTTTTGTTGACCTTCTCAAAGGAACAATTTTTGCTTTAACCGATTTTTCTTTATTGTTTTTCTGTATTGATTTTCAATTGTGTATCCGTTATTTTCTTCATTATGCTAATTTATTTTTAATTAGCTCTTCTTTTCCTAGTTTCTTAAGTTGAGAGCTTACCTCACTTATTTTTAGAACTTTCTTCTTTTCTGATATAAGTTTATCAATCTATAATTATCTAAGAACTGTTTTAGCCAAAACTTACAAATTTTGATATTTTGATGACTTCATTTTCACCAGTTTAAGGCATTTCTAATTCTTTTGGTGATTCTTTCTTTGACATATTTGTTTAGAAGTGCATTGTTTGTGTCTATATATTTGGGAATTTCCCAGATAGCTTTGTTAATTTCTGTGCTAATTCTATTGTTGTCAGAGAACATACTGTGTATTTGAATCTTTTAAAATTTATTGACTTGTTTTATAGTCCACCATATGGTTTATCTTGGTAGCATGTGGCATGTTCAATTGAAAATAATGTATGTGTTGCTGTTCTTTGGTAAAGTGTTGTGTAAATAAATGTCAGTTAGGTCACATTGTTAGAATGTGTTGCTCAGTTTTCTGTATCTTCACTGATATTCTGTCTACATGTTCTGTCATTGCTCAGAATGTTGAACTCTCTAATTAGAATAATATATTTGCTTCTTTCTCATTTCAGTTCTGATGATTTGTTGCTCCATGGAATTTTGAAACTCGTTTTTAAAATTTATGTTTAGGCACGTAAAGTGTAAAATTATTGTATCTTCATTGAGAATTGACCTATTTATCCTTATGAAGCATTATGAAATATTCTTTTTAATCCCTGTTAATATTCTTTGATTTGCATTTTATCTAATCACAGTCACTATAGCTTTCTTAATATTAGTGTTTGTACAGTCCTTTTTGTACCATTTTACTTTTATCCTGTTGACATCTTTACACTTAAAAAAACATATTTAAATGTAGACAAAATATAGTTCATTATTGCTTTTTTGGTTCAGTCTGATAATCTCTGATTTTTAGTTAGAGTGCTTAGACCATTTGTATTTAAGTAAATTTTAACGTAATTGGCTTACATATACCATCATGCTATCTGATATTTGTTTATTTCTCTTTATCTTTTGATTATTTTTTGTCTAATTTGTTAATATTTATCTCCACTATTGGTGTATTAGGTATACATCTTTTTGTGGCTACTATAGATTTTGCACTATATATCTGTAACTTAACATATTTTACATTACATGTATGGCTAAAAACCTTAAAAATTTTCCCTAAACCATTTCCCTTCCAATCCTTTGTATTTTTGTTGTGGTGCACTTTATGTGTGTATAGGTATAGTTATAGGAATAAGTTAAATCCCACAGTATATTTTTGTTTTAAACAACCAATTATACATATATATATATATATATATATTTTTTTTTTTTTTTTCCCCCCCCTTAATAAAACAAACCTGGGTGGCCTCGGTGACTCAGTCAGTTAAGTGTCCAACTCTTGATTTCAGCTCAGGTCACGATCCCTCAGTTCATGAATTCAAGCCCCGTATCAGGGTCCGTGCTGACAGTGCAGAACCTACGTGGGATTCTCTTTCCCTCTCTCTCTGCCCCTCTCATGCACTCACTCTCTCAAAGTAAATAAATAAACTTAAAAAAATAAAAATTAAACATAAAACAAACATGCTTTTATGTCTACCTACCTATTTACCTTTTATTTTTCTTTCTTTTTTGTCATCTAGTTTTTCGTCTGGTATCATTTCATTACATCTGAAGAATTTCCTTCAACATTTCTTTCAGTGAATACTTGCTGGCAAAACATTGTTACAGATTTTTTTTGGCCTGAAAAAGTCTTCATTGCTTATTTTTTTGTAGAATATTTTCACTGTGTTGTTTGGCAAGTTTCTTTTCCCCCTCTCATTTCATCAACTCTGAATCACTGACTTTTCATGTGTCTGTGGTCATTTTTTTTATTATGTAAAAAATGTATCTTTTTTCCTATGATTTTTCTCTTTGTTGAAGTTTTCAGTAATTTGATTGTAATGTGTGTTGGTGTGGTTTTGTATTCAGTTAATGTTTATTGATCTTCTTGAATCTGTGGGTTTATTGTTTTCACCAAATTTGGAAAACTCTTGGACAATTTTGGAATTTTAATTTCCTTAAATATTTTTCTATCTCCCTCTTCTTTCCTTTCTTCTGGTACTCAAACTACATGGTGGTTGCACATCTTGCAATTAAGCACACATCACCGAGACTCTTCTTTTTTCCAATCTCTCTTGCTCTCTTTTTTTTTTTCCCCTCTCATTGTATTTTTTAGGTAGTTGCTTTTGTTATGTCTTCAGATTCACTGACCTTTCTTCCTGAGTGTCTAATCTGGTCTTAATTCTTCCTAGTGACAGTTTCATTTCAGTATTTCATTTCTAGAAGTTCCATTTGATTCTTATATTTTCTATTTCTCTTCTCATTATGTTTCTCTTTAAATCTTTGAGCAAAATTGACACATTAATAATAATGATGTTAGTATACTTTTCTCCTAATTCCATTGTCATTGTCATTTCTATGTCTGCTTCTGTTATTTGAATCTTCTCCTGGTTGTAGGTTACATTTTTCTGCCTTTTCACTTATCTAGTGGTTTTTATTGGCTGATGGGCGTTATGACTTTACATTTTTTTTCGAGTATTGAACTTTTCAAATTTGTATGAAGAATGTCCTGACAGGCAATCAAGTTGGTTACAAATCATTTTGATGCTTTTGTGATTTGTTTTCAAGCTTTTGGGGTGGGGACAGGTAGAGAGTAGCCTCCACTCTAGCTTCATTACTAAAGCTTGATTCTTTCAGGACATGTACTGAATGCCCTGTATATTAACAAGGTCTTTCCATTTTGGTTGGTGGGAACACACATTATTTCTTGCCCTGAGTGAGTGCTAGGAATTATTTTCCAACAGATTACCAGTACGTTTTCTTTCCCTGAAAGTTCTTCTTTGTCTGGTCCACCACAAATATATGCAGATTTATATTCAGCTAAAGATTCAAGAGGACTGCAATACATATTGGACCTCTTTCTCTTCATAGCTTTCTCCTCTCTGGCATTCTATAATTCCTCCTTTGCCTCCCACAACTAATTTGAGTTTCCTTGGCCTCATTGAATGTCAATCTCTGTGTCCTGTACTAAGAAAGATGGCGATCTCTATTTGAGTTTCCCTTCCTTCTTATCCAGTCCTGAAACTGGACATAGGCAGAAAGCCAAAGACTCCTGTTTTCAAGGACTGTAGGTCTGTGCCATTTGCTTTCTAGTGACTAAAAAAGTAATTTCATATATTCTGTCTACCTTTTAATGGTCTGCAGTAGAAGCGGTATTCTAGCATTATTACTCCATCATGGCCAGGCAGGATTTGAATTTCTTTATAAAGTAGATTTAGATATGTTTTTCTGCTGTGTAAAAATTCTGTTTATTCCAAAATGTCAGCCACAGCAGATTTAGTATGCATGGAATAATAATTTTATCTTATCAAAAAAATCATTTCCAAAACTCTATAAGAAATCTAAAGGTCAGATTATGAATATAAATGTACTTTGAAAAATGTCCCCCTTTTTCCTTGCCTTCTCCATTTTGATTGCCTATCATGATCTAAGATTGCTCAGTCTGTTAATGGTCCAGGTCAGATACTATGTGGGGCACAATGAGTTTAAAAATATTTTGAAAGATTATAGTATTATTTTCCTTGAATAGGTTATAGTCTAATTAAAAAAAATCAGGAATGAGAATATAATCATCAAGTATAAAACATGAAGTACTACAATTTTTCAGAGTATGCAGAGAGCACGACTGGCTGCTTTGAAGAGAATTTCCATGACTTGGTCTTAATATTGGGATGTTCCAATAGCAGTCCTCTGAAGGAATCACTTTGCATTTCCATGCTACAATCAAGTAATGGTTTACTCAGAAGTTCCTCAGAGCAAGTGAGGCCTTCCTTAGGCAAAATTCATACCCTAAGTAGATTGCATTTGCCCAGAATAACAAGCTTTTCTCTTTTTGCATAATCTTCTCATATTCTTTCCTACTCATGGACATTTGTATGCTAGGTATAGTTATGTGTAGTTTATGTTTTCAGTTAATCTCTATTGCTTACACTTTGCATATCCCTTTGGTTACTAAGTTCTGATAACAGACATTAATATAGAATTCCATGAGTGACCTTTTGGTGACCAGAGCTCCACTGGATTCTCAGGTTAATTTCCCTTGTGGTTTGATTTCTCTGAATATCAGTCAAATAAAATTGCAACATCGTTGCATTGAGGTAGTGCATGTACATCTTAAATTTTACGTGTGAATAATAATTCTTATTTGTTTCCAGTAAATATCTGAGACCATCTACCTTAACGGACCCTGTAAATGCAATGCCAAATAGTGCAATTCTCTGAAGAATGGCTAAAAATATGGGTACACACATTAATGAAGAGGGAAAATGCTTACCAGCTATAACTGAGTGGTTCCATTTACTCAAGTTAACCTGGGAGGGACGTTTACTATGATTTAGTTCAAGGTGAGTGGTTTTGAAGGCATCTACATAAAACCCTGGTAGTCAATTACTTTCTGTAGAGCTGCTTACCAAGATAAGTTTTAAAATTCAGTAAGACAAAGATGATGTCAGTTTCCCTAATTTGAAGTTTCTTTAACAGAAAAAAAGGGTCTCAGAGATTTTTGCTTTAGTGCAGGCTTAAAAACTGAGAACTGAGAATTTAGTAAAGAAACTAAATTTATGTGGATTTCAAGGCCCATGACAGATGAACTGATGAAGAGGTAAATAGAATACCTCAAACCATTACTACAAAATTAATTTCCTGATTGAGGTAGGAGAACCACAATGACTCCTGCCCTGGGTATGCATCTTGATTAGCTATATTATAGTCTATAATTTTATTTATAGTTGCCATGAGGAGAGAAGAATGTTAATGCTGTCATCTATAAATTTTGGAGAAGAATTGATTTTATTTTTGATTCTTCCATCAGCAAATTGGGTGACCTGAGGTAAGTCAATGTGACTCCGGGACTCAAGCTTCCCATGAAAAATATGAGGGAGGTTAAACCAGATGAGACCTAAGTTTTCTTCCAACTTATTTCCTGACTTTATAAATTTTAAATTATAAAGATAAAGCTTAGAAACTTAGAAATAACCATGACTGGTCTAGATTAATGTTCCAACTAGCCCCCAAATCTGTGCAAACAATGGCCCTTAGGGATGAACCATGAGTGGTTGTAATTTTTCATTCTGACATCAACCTTAGAGGTAGAACATGCGTCAGTTCTTCTTAATCTCTATTGATGGCACTGTGGTATATAAATTCAGCCAATCCCTTTCAAAACTTACTTATATTTGCTGTCAGTACCTACCTCTTGGGGATTACATTTCGTAAGATTATTGTCCTCTGTCTAAAAAAGTACTTCCTTTTTTTCTTTTTCCTAAGTTTGCCTTGCTCAGTTTGAGAAACATCTCCTTTAAGGAAGATTCACCCTAGTCTTTCAGATTTTGAAAGTTAAGTGTATGTTTGTTCTGGTCATAGCAATTTTGTATTGTAATGATTTTAATGTGGTTAGCATCCTATGGTTTTGCCTTTCCTGGTTGAAGACTTTTCCTCTTTCAGTTTCTTCTTGCATTGCTGGATGACTTCCCTAGCTTGATTCCTACTCCAAATCCCTGTGATTGCTTTGGTTTTCCTTTCTGAAAATCTCCCAATTCCATTTTGCATTTCTGCAGGTGCAACAACAAAGAAATATATAGGGTTTTAGAGGAAGAAGCAGATTGGAAAGGTAGTGTGTTTTCTTATATTTTTGCAAACAGTCCATACCTTGCTGGATTTTTGGGTTACAGAAATGCCCTAAGTCTATATTTTCAAGAAGCCATTCACTACTCACCTAACTGAAATTGTATTTTTTTAAAGGAGTGCATATTTATCCTTTTTTTTCTGTTTCCCTCCTTCCTTCACTCTTCTCTCCTTCTCTTGATTTTTATTCTTCCCTCCTCACTTATTGTTGCTTAAACAAACCAGTCATTTGGGTTATGGGGTTTTTAGAATGGGGAAATCTATCTTCTAGTGGTTTATTACCTAAATTTTAGTTGAAGATAGTAAGCATTAAGAAATATTATGTACTACCACTGTAAGTCCACTTCCTTTAAATCACTGAAAACATAATAAGCCCAATTTAAATATATAGCATCAAAATAAATAACCAAAACATAAGGCAATGATTTTCTGGAAAGCCACGGGGAATGTTGAGAAAAAAGAAACTAAGAAAGGGCCTCAGAGATTCGAACTAACAAGAATTAAAGATATGTAAGCTTGAGTTATTTCATTGCCTATCTGAGAGGTATTGCTTTTCTCTTTCTCAAGGTGTAGTCCTATTTCAAATGTAATCACTCTATGTTCCTTTCTTTTCCTTGATTCCATCTTACCCCAAATTAGTATCCATTTGGCTCACTCCTGTACATGCTGCTCAGTCTGATGGACAGTAGGGTACAAACCAGCAGAAGAGGGCAGCATGCTTCAGTTTATTGAGCACCTGTCATATGTCAGGCACTTTCCTAGGCACTTTTCTTGTTTCATGAAATCCTCACAACATCCCTGAGGGAGAATTGTTATTTTCCTCCTTTTACACGTGAATCATCTAAGGCTCATTCATTCCTTTTCCCTAGGATAGGCAGGTGGAACGTGGCAGTGGAATTTGAGCTCAGATTCTACTTTGCCAGTAAGCAGCTTTTAAGTACTGCCATGAACTATGGCATTATAAACTTGTTAGAATCAAGATTTTCCATTTTCTAGTTAACCTTTGTTTGAACATGACAATATAGAGCTATTCTCTTCATCAGGTATTTTTTTTTTATTCCTATTTCTCAAGAGACTAAATTTTACAACAGAATTTTGTAGGTCGGGCAGAATGGCTTAAACAAGTCTTTTTCTAAAACAAGTCCTCAAGGATATTGAAAACACAGTATGCTCCCATCTGTTATTCTTCCTTTATTTAGTGTCCATTGCCTTCAAATAGTCCAGAATCAAGGTGTGTGTGTGAGTGTGTTTCTGTTTTAAAGAAACAGTCAGAGGTGGCCTTACTTCATCCAGCCTCATTTCTGTTGCACTTGTTGATAATAATTTTTAATATTTTTAGAATTATGTCATAGATTAATTTGCAATTGTGGAAAACTTCAGAGACCTCAGAGTCAGTGGTTTTCCCTATTTATACCTAAATCTCTGAAGATTCCAGAATTTATCAGGGATGGCAGACAATGCAAATGAAGAAAAAGGAAGTAAAATGAAACAGAATTTCTTGATAGGCCTCATTTGAAATATTCATGCGAAATTAGAGTAGAACTTTATTTTAAAAATATCTACTGATGAACATGCATGTTTCTCATGTTAATAAGTTATCAATTAGCTAATTTTATAATTGTCCATGGTCTGTCAAACACTGAATTTTCTCAGTAGGAAAATGCAGTACTTTCCTTCTCAGGGGCCCTCAAGGGGAAAAGAAGTAATTACTGTCAATGGTCCTTCACTCCCTAAGTGCCGTGAGTTGCAAACCCACTCATTTGTAATTCTAGCCACAGATTCTCTTTCTCAAATTAGTTGAGGTAATAACTGGAGGCTGACAGAATGCTTATTTAAAACCACCACTAGAATGCATATGTAAATATATCTTAAGTTATCTTAAATTACTGAAAGAGGATTGGAATGTTATAAGCAAAACAATAATTGAAATGATAGGAATGATGATGGAGTTTAATTTTTTTCATTATTCCCTCCCAATTCAATACAACCTGTGTTTACGTTCCTTAACTGGTAGTCAACTTGAATGATTTGACTCAGCATGATAATACCACTTACTGTTTCATCAGCCATTACATATAAAGACTTCAGCTACAGCAGGAAAAAAAATTATATCATATTTTTCACTAAGGTCTTTTAAAGATATAGTCAGATATTTCACATAGTAGGTATAAAATGTCCAAACCTGGGCATAGGAAATAACAGTAATTCTCAGAGGTATAAGGGTCTCGCTCCACTTGGTATTCCCCTGATTTCTATGGATTTGATTGTTTAGCTCACTGGTAATCTTAACACTTCTTGCCTATCTTTGATCTCAGTATTTTTATGGGCCCTAAACCCATTTGGACATCTGGTAAATCCTGTGTATCCCTTCTCAGAATAATGTTTTAAAATTAATATAATAGGGACGCCTGGGTGGCTCAGTCGGTTAACTGTCCTAAGTTCTAAGTCATATCTATGTACATGTTCACTGGAGACATTCAAGGACCCAGGCTAATGGAGACCTCATCTTAAAAAATGTTTATTTATTTTCAAGAGAGACAGAGGCAGAGAGAACGAAAGAAAGCATGAGCAGGGGAAGAACAGAGAGAGAGGGAGACAGAATCTGAAGCAGGCTCCAGACTCTGAGCTGTTAGCACGGAGCAGGACGTGGGGCTTGAACTCACAGACTGTGAGATCATGACCTGAGCTGAAGCTGGACACTTAACCAACTAAGCCACCAAGGTGCCCATGGAAACTCCATTTTGATATGTTTCCTTAATCACTGCAGCAATGGGAAGGTATGAAACAACTTGTGTACTAACTCTAAATGTTTTTATCTTATAAAGTGACTTGATCACTTCTGCTCACATTTCATTGGCCAAAGCAAGTTGGGTGGCAATGCCTAAATTCAAAGGGAATGGAGAAATGTGATACCACCATATGTTAGAGAAGAGGAAATACTTGTTCAAAAGCACGTTTGGCTGCCATACCTTCTTACTAAAGGTGGGGAGCCAGCTTCAGCTGACTTCTAGCACCTGCATTCGTCTTCTGGGTCTGCATTATATTTACCTCAGTTCAAATTCCCACTCACTTTCAGTGTGGAAGTCGATTTATTCTTGATCCCAGAGGGCAGCTGATGTCACATCACTCTCTTTTTTTCTGGATTAGATTCACTAATAGTAAGAATTTGGGGGCTCTAAACCTGCTTATGCTGGTGAAATTTTTTCTAGTAAAGCATTGCTGTAAATTGCTCCCTGGGCCTGATTTTTAAAAATGACTTCCAAGCACTTTGCTGAATGGTTTACTTAAGGTGTCGCATATGTCTTAAAATATTTCTATGCCATTCCCTTCCTGTTTATGGTCAGAAATTTGAATTGCATTCTAGAATTTCTCCACTTTCTTAAGTACCCATTCTAGTATTTTATGCTATTGTATCTGCAAGATATTTTCCCTGGTGGCTTTGGGATCGTATGCTATATATCCTCCCAACTTTCTATTAATTGCTGTTACTTTGCTACTCTCAAGACCTGTGGCTGCACTACAACATTTCAGGATCACGCTCTCTCCTTGGTTCCAAATCCTCCACTGCAAACCCTAAATATATGCTCCATTAAAATGCCCCTTGTTTCTAGTAGCTTGTAGCCTTATTTAGAGATTCCAGTATCTGTCAGATAGACGCTATTATAGTAACAGTCCAGGCTGCAGATTCCTCTCTCAGTGGATGAAATACGAGAAAGAAATTCAGCTTAAATACATGTGCAACAGGCTTTTTTTCCCCTTCTAGGAAAGATTTCTTCAATTTCTTAACGCATGGCATGTCAGCTAAGCTGTGTTAAAAACAACCTCTAGTCAGCTGCTTCAGGTGGGAGTTTCTTAGAATTGCTGAGTCTAGTAAGTTCACACCCTACTTTTTGTGTGCTTAGCTTTCCATTTGACACCATCCAATAGTGTAAGTAGTAGTTTCCGAAACTTTGCTTTGACTTTGAGGTTTATTCCAAAAGCAGTCAGGACTTGTGCCTGGTGATGCTCTACATCCTTATCCAATTCTTTCAATAGATAGGAGTCAAGGCAAGACCATCCACAACCTTGATTGTGTTCGAGGGTGGATAATTACATACAATACGTAGCTGGCCAAGTTGTGCTAGATCACAGGATCTGGGGCGTAGAGTGTAAAATGAAACCTGAGTGACCACAGGCATAAGAGATTTCTGTAAACTTGTTGCCAATCACCAACATCTAATCACTTTTATTTTTATACCTTTCTCTTGGCTGTCACCTGACTGCTTCTGTCCTTTCAGTCCTGATTTCACCCCCGCCACATGAGTGCAAAACTCCAGCTTTCACCAGTTTTCCACAAAATCCTCCATCATGCAAGCATTTCATGAATTTATTCCTTCACCACGGATATTCAGCAAAATATGGGTGAGACCACGTTTTAAATCATGGGGATCCCATCATGGATCACCCTTTGCTCTGTCCTTTGCTCTGCTCCTTTGCATCCCAGAGGAGAAGCCAGCACATTCTTTTTCCTCTCTAGAAAAGACTGTGGAGTGATTCTGCTCATACTCAGGCCCCCAAGGTTTTTCTCTGTATCTCAAAGGAGCTTGTGTATTAATTAATGCTGAACAAAGACAGTGTACTTCTTGAAAGATGTCACGGGGTGGGGGGAGTTTCCCCTTTTTGCTAGGTATGATTATAATCATGTTTACACCAAATAACATACGGTGTATATGAGCAATGTAGCAGAAGCTTAGGGAACACACAGGAAGAGATGATTGTTTCTCTTGTGGAAGGTTGGGATAAGATGTAAAAATGAGATATAAAATCCAGGACATGGGCATTGCAGATATGAGGGTGTTGGTGATTATGATGTATTTAAAGAAAGATTAATAGAATGGCACTAAAACAAAGGATAGGAGAAACAGAAGGGGATTGATGTTAAATACCAGAAAGGTAGACTGTCATACCTAAGAAGAGTCATTTTGCTTTTGCACATATAAGTATTTTGAAGAATCTTCTGGAAAATTTGGGTAGACTGCAGAGCTGAGTCTTTATCCTGAAAGCTTTTTTCTCCTTAAAATTTCTGCTTCAAGTGGCAAGTGTGAGTTTGAAATTTTGTAGAACAAAGTAGCTAAGCAACAAGATGGAACATGTTAAGTCAAGAAACAGTGAAATTTGATTTCATATTTCATAATAGTGCATATTGTACTTAGGACTCTATGGGATATACAAAAGTAGCAGGATCTCATATTCTGAAAATTCACTCCATGTGTAGTAAACCTTAGTAAGCCAATAAGAGTTTATCCAAGCATTACTTGACAGCCAGAAAGAATGATTTCCCTCTCTTTCTTAAGCTTAAATATGAAGCTTAAATTATATGGGATCTAAATGAATTGAATACATGCTTCATTTTTAATATATTTTACTATAGAAATCTAGATATTTTGTGAGGTAAGGAAAGAGTGCAGAGCATTGAA